>NW_019392835.1:617162-802655 GCF_000648675.2 Cimex lectularius | reverse complement strand
CAAGTAGCGGAATGCTACAGAGGTAAACAAACAATATCATTTGGAAGAGGATTAATAAGTGTTGACATTCATACAAATGAGTAATCCTGTAAACGTAAACAGAATATTTTATATAGATTTTTTTTAATGAAAACTTAAAATCCTGCATTATTTTCCGGACAACCCAATAGTTCAGATTTACTATTTTTTTACTGCAAATCATCCTTTCTTAATGCAAATTAATCCTTTTAACTTTAAAAAATTCAAATTCAAAATTAACCCGTTTTAATTTTAAATTAAACCTATGAATATTGTTGAATATTTTTCATGGGAAATTTATGATCTTAAAAACTATCAAGAATAATTAGCCAACAATACAGTAATATTAATGAAAAGCAACTACTGTATGGAGACAAAAGCTACCATATATAAATTCTGTAACTGAAGAAACGAGGTTTAGTAAAGTAAGCAAAAGTCTGCAGTGTTGGGGAATACCAAAACCTCGCCCTCTCCTCCTCATCATCATACGTACCAGGAGTGTAATTTGGGCCCCCAGCGCATGCACCAATCATTACTACGCACAAACTAGTGTAATCAAGGTTCGATGGTGAACTTAATATTCCGCCATTGGCCCTTCACACTTTCACGCTAATAAATACATTTCATTACAATAAACAGCACCCTAAATTCTACGGATGAACCATGTACAAAAAGTGAATACAACGGCCTTGTTCTGTACAGATCCAAGGCTTGCATTCCTTAAGCGAGAAACACACTTACCCGACGCTACGCCATGCGACGCTACCCGACGCTACCCGACGCAAATCCAAACTCCGATTTTCCATAAGGTTGCATTACCCCCGTGCACATCTACCCGATGCTATGCCACGCTAACCTACCCGACGCTCTGCGATCCCCACTGTCCAGATTTTCGTCGGGTCGCATCGAGTACAGTCGAAGACAAAAGAACCGGACACTCATATTTTTATTCAAACTACATGTATTATTGTCGTTATATTAATTACAACATACTTATTTTAATATAAACTAAATTAACTGTGATTAAAAATTAATTAGTTTTTATTTAAAAAATTAATTTTAATGGTTTGGTAGAAAATTAATCAAAACACCGGAATACGATTTTTTGATATAATGAATTTAACTAACAATTTATTGTACTCGCTTCGGCGGTACATATACTAAAATTGGAACAATTTATTACACGGTTTTGCTCATAAAATTTAATTAACAATTTATTTCATAGTTTTGCTCGTAAAATTACACCATTTTGTAATGTCGGGTAGCATCAGAACAGGACACTCATATTTTTTGTAGTTTATTTCAAACTAAGTACATGTAATTTTGTCGTTATATTAATTACAACATGTTATTTTAATGTAAACCAAATTAAACGAGATCAAAAATGCATAAGTTTTTATAAACATTGTTTAATTATGATGGTTAGGAGTAACTTTATTTAAAACAATTAAGTTTAACAAACAATTTATTAGATGGTTGTGCTCATAAAATTTAACTAACAATTAATTTATTAAAAGGTTTTGCTTAAAATCGTGCATTAAGAACAAAATATGCGTTGCGATTGTGATAGTGATTATTGTGATAAACGCTGTGGACTGTACGCGACGTGTGCTTGCGTCGGATAGATGTGCAAACCCCACCAAAACGTGGCAAGGCGTCGGGTAGCATCGGGTAGCGTCGCATGGCGAAGCATCGGGTAAGTGTGTTCCTGGCTTTACCCCTGACGCTTCTCTCATAAAAAAGGTTTGATCAAAAAGTTTCCTTGGCTTTATAAATTCGTTAAATCTCGTTATACAGAAAACGAGATATCTATCAAGTACTATATACAATAAAACAGTCCTTTTTTCTCCAAAAATCGAAACAGGTGGACCCAAAGACTCGATGACATGCTCACGGAAAATTTTAAAATAAGATAAAAAAATGCATAAGTTTTTATAAACTTTGTTTAATTATGATGGTTAGGAGTAACATTCTTACCTGCTCGCTATACGGACTCAAGGAATAAAACATACTAGCCCTTTCACCAAAAAGTTTCCCTTTGGCCAATTCATAACCTAGGGTTTCATCGTCCTTCTCACACCACACTGATAAATACATTGAATTTCATTAACAAACGTAAATCTATATTCCTCCAGAGTTTTCAAATTCCAGTTGACACTCCAATTCTATCATAACACTCGGACCCAAAGACTCGATGACGTGCTCACGGAAAATTCTCATATCGGAATGCATAACCTAGGGTACCATCAGCCGTCTCACGCCACACTGATAAATACATTCAATTTCATTATCAAAAGTAAGACAAAATGCCTCCAGAGTTTTCATATTGCAGTTGGCACTCCAATTATTATTCTAGTCCTAACACCTCATAGATTTAATAGTTCTGTTTTTAGTTTCTGAGATGATTTGTTGATGAACTTTTACTTTTACTACTGTCCTGGGCTACAATTCCAGCAAGTATGTTCCTATGATTTAAACTCCTGCAGAAAACAAATAGATTCTATATCATTACAGATAAAACGAGATATCTGTCAAGTACTATGTACAATAAAACAACGTTATTTCCTTTAAAAATCATAACAAAGGACTCAAACACTCGCTGACGTGCTCAAGCAACTGCTCAGTAGAAAAAATCTACCTTCTAGTGTCGTAATCATTGCTGCAACTGCACATAGTTTTAATAAATCAAATATTTCCTCGATAATTTTGGGCGAAATGAAATGATGTATTGATTATATAAGAGGGTAAAGAAACTAACAATGTAAACATTTGTAAATAATTCTGCTAAATAAATATTTTTTATCTCATCAATCGTTTCAATATTGACGAAAGGAATTCGCAACATTTGGAAAGCAAGTTCGGGCTGAGTTCATCGGAGCCGCCTTGGGGCAAACACGTGATGGGAGATGTACGCGCTCTTAACAGAACAAGTGCTCGACTACTGGAATACAAAACGATCCAGTGACATATCAGTGTTAAAGTAAAACGTGAATGATAAAGAGAAACTTTTTACCCTTAAAGTAATTTTCCCCCGTTGTAAAACTCTGAGGTGGAACGGTCATTTTCCTAACTCATTTGCAAGCTACGATAAATTTAAAAGTAAAGGATAAATGGCTTATTGAAATTCGAGTTAGGGCTGGAATCAGGAGTTACACTTATAATAAAATCCACAGTGTTCGACGGCAGGCGATTACCCGAGATCGTTTATAAACCTTTATTCACTTCTGTTATTTTTGCTTAATTTCCCATCCGCTTTATCGTTTAGCCAGGGTTTTTGTATAATTGACTCAACTCTGGTATCTCACGGTTCTGAAGAGAAGGCGATCAAAATGTAGATGGGCCTCGACTAATTTGAGCCCGGACGAATATTACCGCCGGCGATAAACAACCAGGCGTCTTTTCCACCAGACTTGCACGTTCAACTTTATACCTTTTCCTTCCTATTCGTCTACTGTTCGCATATTAAAAATTAGCAAGCATAGTTAAGACGAATAATTCAACGCTCCAACTTTTTATAAATGCCTGGAGAAATAAATTTGCATATTCAGATCTGGGTTATATTTTTGCCACTTTTTTCTTTGTTCGTGTTCGTTAATAAATGTAGACTTTATTTAACTAACATTTTTGTTTATTTTATATGCATAATAAATATGATTTTGAAAAATGGTTTCTGATCAGGGTTTTTTTTTTTTTTTAATTGGCCTTATGATCTTTGCATATTAGCCATGACGAATCTCTTATATATGTTGTTCAAATTGGGGGTTATCGGGAAAAAAGGGCCAGAGGCGACGGTGGGAATCGAACCCACGACCGCGGCGTGAGAGTCTCTCATGCTAACCACTCGGCTACCGCGGTCCTCTGATCAGGGTTTAAAACAAAAATACTGCGATTAGCCAAACTTTCGCTTTTAGCACCTCAATCAAACCGTAGAGCCTAAAATTAAGGGTCCGTTGCACCGGCTTGGTTTAAACTCAATTCAGTACTGAACCGAGTTCAACTCAAAATTTGACGTTTTTCAATTTGTCTCGATCCGTGTGTAAACGATGATCCTGGTTCAAATCTGAACGGCAGTCGAACGTGAGTTAAACGCTCTGAAGATGATCTCGATAAAGATCGAAACGTTGGCACGATAAAGAAAATGTTTTTCTAACACCTACGTCACACCAGACCGCATCTAACGACCTCCAAATAATCATTAAGTAAGTCACTAAACATCGCACATAGATAGGAAACTTTTTCTGCAAGGAGTTGACCTCTTAGGAATGAATACAGATTAAAGTATCTAAAAAACCTAACTGCAAAAAACGTGGTTCCATCAGGAAATGGATTAAAAATTTGTTTTTTAGGTTAGAATAATTGTTGGTCTTTAACAGAACATTGCAGACCCCTGAAGCATAAAGACGTACGTTTTGTATAATGAGATTGGATGTACTTATTAGCATGAATGTGTAGTGTGAGAGAGCTGATGGTACGTTATTAATAAGCCAAAGGAAAACTTTTTTGGTCAAAGGGCGATGTATCAACTCTCTATTCCGTATAGATACCACCTTAAATGAGTTTTCCATGCGTACGACAGCCTATGGGTCTTCCTGTTAGGATTTTTGTAGGAAACACGATTCTTTTATTGTATATAGTACTTAATAGATATCTCGTTTTTTGGGTGTAATGAGATTGAATTCTGTATTAGCATGAATGTGTAACATGAGAGGGCCGAAGGTTATGATTAGGCCCATGGGAATCTTTCGGTCACAAGGCTTTTATGTCGGATTTCTTGGCTCCGTATAAGGAGCGTGTAGGAACGCCACCCGATGTAAGACGTTACCCTATGGACGAGTACAATTTTACGTGATCGCTTAGTGTTTGAATTGTACCAATTTCAACTTTTCCTACAAACCATGAATCAAATTGATATGCTCGTCTTTTTTGAAGGTTGAATCCAAAGCCGAAACAAAAACACGTTTTAAAAGGACAAATTTGTTAATTAGACTGCGTCAACGTTACGCCTACGAAAATCTTCAGAGGAAAACAATAAAAACAAGGAAAGTGAGGGAAGAGAAGAAAAAGGTGTTAGAATGTATTATCTGAGTGTAAGGATTCTCCGTAAACAACGGGAAACTAATGATTCGGCTAATCTGCTATTTTCTTCCAAAGGCGTCTCTTCTAAGCCTTTTCATTCGTTACTCTCTCGTACCGTCTCCTAATCACAATACGGTACCGATTTGTCTTCTCTAAATTGGGTTATCACCAACCTTTGTACATGTAAATATCGTTAATTGTTCATGAATGTTTTGGCCCTTTAAATATTACGTAATGTATTTTGTTTAAACTTCACACAAGATTTCTTATCTAGGCGGAATGTTGCAAAGAAACTTTATTGCCCCATGAGGTCTTTTAAACCACCCCAAACCGCCGAGTTAACTTTTCACTTGTACCTAATTTCAAAACTTCAGATTTTACAGCAAAACAAAAGTTTCAACTAACTTATACTAACTTTATTTATATTTCATTTATAATATTTTCCTTAATTAAGCTTGTATTTTATTTTGTACAGATTAAATCTTTAGTTTACTTCATATGATAATCAAAATATAATTAGACTTGCAATTAATAATTGGGTTCACTTTGTTTTGGTGAATATTTGGTCTATATATAACATGGTATAGTTGTTAACTGGGTTAGATTTTTCGAGGAAACTGGGCTGTTTTATGGTAAACAGGGTGTTACAGGGTTAAATGTCAATACTGCCATACTAGATTCACTAAAGGGGACCGCGGGAGCCGAGTGGTTAGCATAAGAGACTCTCACGCCGCGGTCGTGGGTTCGATCCCACCGTCGCCTCTGGCCCTTTTTTCCCGATAACCCCCAATTTGAACACACAAGAATTCGTACTATGGCTAATATGCAAGATCATAAGGCCAATAATAATAATAGATTCACAAAATTGAACGTAGCTAGTGACACCAGTACGAGGTTCCTATATTGACTCTTCCTGACATATTTATATTTTTGTGATTTTAGTCTGAAATCAGGGGTTTTTTTTTACATAAAATCGTAATTTCTCAACATTAGAGTCATTAAAATACAAATCTTACCTTTATTTCGAAACTATATTTTTCACAAGATAACATTTTCGTTGAAAAAATTCGCGCTTCCGATTGTACAGTAGCCGCTCAAAGAATAACAAATATCAAAACCCATGCTTTTTTTTAAATACTTAATTGCGGCTCCTGCAATGACTTTTCCATCAAAATGTTCGAAGATTTCACCAAAGGTGCCTTATTTTATAAGTATTGTCAGTATACTCAGTTTTATATTTTTTTAGAATTTTTCTTAGCGAAATCTCCTTTGCATGGTGGAAAAACGTGATATCGAACCCAAGTGGAGCAACAACACAAGAACATTGTACATTCAAATTTTTAAGGAAAACTTTTTTTTTACGAGGGTTCGCAACAGCAGAGGTTACATCAACCCTCGGGCTGTTGGTGTTTTTGAAGAAAGCCTATTTGTAAGTATAAGTATGTCGGGTTCGAATGCAAGGCCGCTGGATTCGAACCCAGCACCTTCGCCTTACAGTAATGAGCGCCGTGTCCACGCCTAAACCGTTGCGGCCACCGACGGCCACGAAAATATTTGTTACTTGGCAACAAAAAATTTTTAGATTATGAACAATGTTTATAAATCCCAGGCCTGAAGATGATCTCAATAAAGTCCGAAACGTTGGCATGATAAAGAAAATGTTTTTCTTAAACCTACATCACCACAGACCGCACCTCACGATCTCCAAATAATCATTCTAAATTCCGTAAAAAGTAAACATTGAAAAATCCTTTATCCTCGTTATAGATTAAAGATTACGTGTGTTTACGTCTAATTGATATTCCGAATTTAAAACATAGCATAACCAAATATTTATAGGTAAAAACAATGAGGTATATTAAGGGCAGAATTTTCTTTTATCGAGAAAATGAAAAAAATCAATTGGGCGGAATTCTTTTGCCTATCAGTGTGTATCATAAAATAAAAATAGCTTTTATACACGTTTGTCAAATATCTCTCCAGTAACTATTAGCTTAATGGAACGAACAAATAGGCTATTCATAACCAGACAGAAGAAATTATAAATAAATGGCTCTGTCATATTGCATGAAGGTTGAAGAATGGCCGCTTCCTTTGTGCCCAAAGCTCGGCAAAATAAATTCAAATTTATTGAATTATTTTTTTAATCTTATCAAAGCCGCGAAGGGGGACGAAAAGTGAAACGAATTTTCTAGATTCCTTTAGGATGGAAAAAAGAAGGATTTTTGTGGTATCCGAGGCGTAAGTCTCACTTCAACCAGTGCCAAACGGTATGCAAATAACCGACCAAAGTACTTAGAAGACGAATTTTTACCAACTTCCATTCACCCCGTTTCAACTGAATTGAAACACCCCTGTTTTGAATTTCCCAAGCCAGGGTGTTTTTTAAAGACATATTTCCCCTGTGTAGTATTTTCACTTTCATAAGCGAGCGTTATTTGCATTTATTTTTTTATCATATACCTTTTGCATATTATAATATATATGCTCAATATATTTTTGACTTACGTCCAGTTTTTTTTTATTGAGCGGCTCAGGGGGTCGTTTTTTAATTATGCAGACTTATAAATCGGTGTTCGCTCCTATGTTGCAGTGGGCGATGGACGATTTGCTGTTTTCCGGCCCATCTTTACACGCTCCGTCTTGGCGGTTCATTATCAATGATAAGTAGATTTCTGTCAACTTCAAAAAAGTAGAAGAAAATAAAAAATTATCGGTTTTTAACAAGTCTTTCTCGGTGATTGCGTCGGTCCTTTTTATTCAATGTTCCTAGAGAAAGGAAAAAGGAGAATGTCTGGTAAGGATTGGATGTTTGTCGGCGTCCTTCCAGGCTTTTAAGGGACAGTTCTGGTAAAAGACAGACAAGACTCTACCAGACCCTCTCCTTTTTCCTTTCTCTACGAACGAATAAAAAGGACCGACACAATCACCGAGAAAGGCTTATTATAAACTGGTAATTTTTATTTTCTTCTACTTTGTAGAAATCGACAGAAATCTACTTGATTAATTATAAAAACATGACAAGTTAAGTTAAATGTTATCGTATCATTCAACTTGTCATGTTTTTATAATTAGTTAAGTACATTTTTGCAAATTTCCACAAAGTAGAAGAAAATAAAAACATATCAGTCTTTAACAAGTGTTTGGCCCAAAAGAAATACCTCAGGATTCCCATCTTATTGGTTCGTTTTTACACACACTGTCGTAGTGGTTCATCATTGGTGATCATGTCGATCCTTTTTTTTTATGTTTTTGACTAACATTTCCACCATGCTATCCAGTTGTCGTGAGCTAATTTTATGACCTCTCACTGAAATAAAAAAATTTAAATTTTGGGACAGAGTACCATGTCAATATTAGAGATTTATGAGGGTTCGAAATGTTCAAACCGGACGGAATCGAGGATGATTTTCGTTTCATAACCCGATGAAATATATTTCACGTCCAGATAGGGAAAGAGATAAAACTGAATATGTGCGTTTGTAAAACTAAATTACATAAATTTAATATTAAAGCCCTCGTGTATTGAATTGTCCGTTTTAGATTAATTTCTTTTGACGGTAGAAAAGTGCCATTAAAAATTTAAAAAGACCCTGAAATTCTCATTTACATCAGTGCAACTTCAAATAATGATTGACCTACTCGTCTGGACGTTATATGAATAAAATATTACAGACTCGAAGGCAAATGAATTTTATATGTAATATCATATATACACTAATGGACAAATTTAATGCCATTTGATTTATTTAGTTTAAAACTAAATCCATTAACTTTCTACATAACTTACAGGTAAATAGAAGGTACCAGTCAAAATTAACTAAATAATGTTTTGTTTACTTCCTTTATTTACTTATGTAGTGAATAATTTCATTTGCACAAAAAGTAGCATTATGCCTTTCCATTTTCCTACGCCTAAAAATCGCTTTCAGTTAATAGTTTTCCTTCGTTCATTTCATTAGATATTATTTTTATTCTTAAATCATTTTCTATGGCTCAGTCAAGCATTTCAGTGAATATGACGGTGTCTGTTTCGTAACTTTATTAGAGGATTAGGATACAACCAGCGCGAAGTCGCCAGGAGACTGAGTGTAAATCATTCTACAACAGGAAGGGTTGTTCAGCTCTTCAGAAAAACAGGGCTTCATAGATAGATTTATAGATTCATAGGATAGATTCATCCGTCCTCAGGTTTTATGCCTCCACAGCGGGCAATACGATAAGACATCAAGTCCGAAATGTTTCGATTTATGCCTATGGCCTGACTCATTTCGCACGGGCACATGTGAAGTGGAGATTGGAAGATTGGGGACGAGTTCTCTTTGCAGATGAGATGAGTGTTCGCATCAAATCTTCAGATGGGCGGAGTTTCCAATGGAGTCGCTCATGAGAAATGTCACAGCCCCATGTTGTATGCTTCCTCAGGTGGCATTCCATAGTGGGTCATTGATGTTCTGGGGTGGCCCGCACCGAATTAGCTGTTGTGCATGAAAGATCTCTAACATCACAGAGGCACGTACAAGTCATAATCGAAGAACATGTAGCGTCATCCCCCCTCCACATCATTGCATGTGGTGCACCAACCGCAGGATAATGCCAGGTCCCAAAGAGCATGTTTCGTGAATGTCTGCCTGAATGAGTCTGGAATTGAGGGCCAGCTCCAGAAGTCCATAATTCAATCTAATCGAACACATTTGGGATCAACTAAAGCGACGAGCATGTCTGCGACACCCAGGTCCTAACCCCCTAGAAGAGTTGGAAACGGACGTGATTCGTGCCGTAGGTAGACATACTTAGTATTAAAGGGTAGAAAAAAAATTGTTTTTATAGAATTAGTTAATAAATATTTTATTTGCAAATATATTATTTTTTCAACAAAATCTCATTTGGTATGCTAAATTTGACTAAATCGAAATACGATGATGTAAATGTGTGTGTGTGTATATACAGGGTGAATTGCTACTCGTGCTACAAACTTCACCAGTAGATTCTTGACCCTAAAATGAACAAAAAAGTTCATATTGACCATGGTCCGATTCTCAACCATTTCAGAGTAATTTCGCTTTTTATCGATTTTGAAAGATATCACGTCCTGGCGTCGGAAAATCGTGATATCTTTTAATCTAAACATTTCTCTTAAAATCTATAAGCACCGTTGAAATCCCCGTTAATTTTTAGAGAGAATCAAAATCATAATTCCATTGAAATTTTTTAATTTAATTTAATGCCCATTTAGTATGTAATGCTTAAGAAGTTTACAAACAGCTAGAAGGTCAAGGAAGAAAGACCCAAACGTTTTGCCACCTTCATCTTCTTATTGAAAAATTAACGGGGATTTCAACGGTGCTTATAGATTTTAAGAGAAATGTTTAGATTAAAAGATATCACGATTTTCCGACGCCAGGACGTGATATCTTTCAAAATCGATAAAAAGCGAAATTACTCTGAAATGGTTGAGAATCGGACCATGGTCAATATGAACTTTTTTGTTCATTTTAGGGTCAAGAATCTACTGGTGAAGTTTGTAGCACGAGTAGCAAGTCACTCTCAAACATTAGCAATCCTTGAACCACCATTTTTTCTCTTTTTGTCATCAACATCTTGGTCTCACAACCACTAAATAAGAAAATGACGAGTGCGTTGGAAGCGTTATTAAATCAGGTAGTTTTCCTCAAATTTGCTGCCTTCTGAGACTAAAATTAGAAACTCTGGATTACTTTATACACTTTCCGATTTACACAATTTTCCACTCTTTTTGTAGTTCTGGCTGAAATAAAACACAAAAAATTAGCCCAAACATTTTGCCACCGTCATCTTCTTATTGAAAAATTAACGGGAATTTCAACGGTGCTATTAGATTTTCAGAGAAATGTTTAGATTAAAAGATATCACGATTTTCCGACGCCAGGACGTGATATCTTTCAAAATCGATAAAAAGCGAAATTACTCTGAAATGGTTGAGAATCGGACCATGGACAATATGAACTTTTTTGTTCATTTTAGGGTGAAGAATCTACTGGAGAAGTTTGTAGCACGAGTAGCAATTCACCCTGTATAATGTGGGACGTTTAGGAGCCAAAGCAGAGGAGGTCATCGCTGGCTCGCTGGCCCTCAGCATGTTTTTACTTCTTTTACTGGTCTATCATATTTATCCTTCTACGGCCATTTGAGCGTTTCGATCTGAATTTTTTACAAGGATATTTCGACTTTGAGGTTATGTTAACCCTAATTATTACATTTGTGTTCGTGACATATAAAGAGCAGTTTTATTGTATACAGTACTTGATAGATATCTTGTTTTTGTTTATAATTTCATTGAATGCATTTATTAGCATGAACGTATAGTGTGTGATGGCATATGTTATGATTAGGCCAAAGAGAAACTTTTTGATTAAAGAGTAAGTGTTTCATTTCTTGACTTTGTTCAATGTTCCTTTTTTTTAAATCCCACTCACTCAAGTAAATAAATCAATTATGTCTACATTTATACCACTAAATAATAAAATAATACAAAGGAAAGAGAAGAGATACTTGTGGTATATTTTGGCCTCTTCAGTACGGAATGTGTATGGAATTCAGAGAATAAAAATGTCAGAATAAGACAAAGAGATACTTGTTCACTACAAAGAGAAACAGAGTTATTGACATTTTTGTCACAGATTCGACTCTGATATTGCGGATAATTATCGCACCGTTCACTTCATCTCAGAACCCCCAGCTATGATAAAAAAAGACTAAAACTCTCGGGCCAAAGGTGTTCTTGGTTTTGCCAAATAGTATGGTCAAATGGCCAGGCTGGTTTTCAACATTGACCATAAAGTGAAATCTGAGTTTATTTAATACATAACAATATACATGCATGTGTAGAAAGTGAGTACAAGAGGAAATGGCTAGAGCTATTATTCTCCCTATTGCCAGAGGAGTTTAAATATGTTTACAAAAATGACTACATTAGTATAATTAAACAGTGTAGAACAAGTTTTTAAAAGAATAACATTTTTCAATTAATTAATCATTATATAAGGCATTGGTTGAGATAAAAAATGAAAAATGGCAAAAAGGAGGGAAAATTCGAAAGGTGGGGTTGACGTTAGTGTCGGAGTGGATCGAAGTCACGATAGCTCAAGTGGTAGAGTATCGGCGTATCAAGCCGAAGGTCGTGGGTTCGAATCCCGCTCGTGACACTGACTTTTTTACCTCAACCAAGACCTTATATAAAGATTAATTAATTGAATTCACCATAAGATTAAATAGAACAATATTTCTATAATAGGCCTAAGAGCACAAACCAATTGTTGGACTAGACTAGTATAACAATTTCTAAAAATAATATATACATAATTTCTTTAATAAATAGAAAAACCCATAAATAATGTAGTAAATTTGTAAAAAATACATACAACGGAATGGTGTTACCGTCGCGCAGCATTGGTGTGGCGCCTCTGCACACTAAGGGCCGAGACAACCTCGCTCTCCGCTTGTCCATTCCGAATGGTCGGGCCCGCATTGTGCATCGGGTCATATGCCGCACGCAAAGGGCTAACAGGCCGAAATACATCAGCCTGTTCTCCCGCGTACTCCCTAGATAGAGAAGGCCACTCTATCTCCCAGAGTATAGGGGCTGCCCTAGCATAGAAACTTCCGGGAACGCCCCGGCAGCGGTTTAGTTTAAAGTGGAATTGCTAACCACACCCTAGATGAGCACCGCCTACGGTAAAGTCTCTTATCGAGCTCAGCCTACACCTGCCATGCGCATTCGAGGCTTCCATAGGCTCAGCCTAGGTGGTCCGATCCTTCGCTTCCCCAAGGGTGCCACGCCGGTCATACGCACAACCATGCAAAGGATACTCGAGTCCGAGACACCGATTCACTACCCGTTTCCATTCGATTACTCACGCATTCGAGGGACTATTCAGCATGATCATCGCGTCCTCAACGCTTACACGCTGTCGTCCGGTCGCAACGTCTCCCGTGAGGCCGGGGGTAATTACGCTGGCCATACGCAAGCTTCACGAAGGTCACAGATAGAAGACAGCCTCTGACTAAGTTCCCGCCAGGGGCGTCACCACGCGCCACCACGAATCCAAAAAGTTTAGTTACTCCTTGGTACAGACGTCCATACACCCTCCCTCGTCTATGCAGACAGGATCTAGTGCACTGGCCCTCGTGTGACTCTGCTAAGGCACCCGCCGCCCATGCCGACCCTAGGCCGACATGAGTACAGCTTGTGCTTAGAGAGGTTGCCACGCCCTCTGGGATGCACCTTTATTTTGTGCCCGGATACCCCCCTTGCAACCAAGGGTTGGGAGTGGTCACAGGATAGATGAAGGAACTCGGATTGAGAAAAAGGGCCGTGGATGAGAACACGAGGTGAGCCGTTTCGGGGTCTCGAGTCTCGAACCACACGATACCACCCGTCGTCGTCGTAGTTCCACACATAGTGGGCCACGACTCCCAGGGTAGGACTTGTCGCGGACAAGGAGTCAAATCACTTTACATTTCTCCGTATTATTTACATTTAAAATTCGATTGGCTATTGTGCTAGGGGATTCGAACCCCGGCCCGCAAGCGTATCAATACGATTCGGACATCCCTATAACTCCGGCCACAGCGATCCCCACATTAACCATGATAATCCATTGTAATCAAACTTTTTTCTTACCCGATTATCTAAAAAAACTACAGTACATCCACTGTTTAAAACAGTAAAAATATGAAGTCGACATAGGTCAATATATATTGTTTCATTCTTTTCTAAAATAAATGAAGTAAAACAATTTTGTAAATTATATTTTGGGCTTTGGTAAGTATACAAGAGGAAACTTTCAATATAACGCTGCTGATCCCCTTGTAAGATATTAATATTGGTAAATAAAGATATGTAAGAATGATTGTGTTTCACATAAAATGCTTCCGATAAAATTAGAATATTAATGAATGGATTAAAAACTTGTTGTTGGTAGAAGATTTTTTGACAGACAGAAAACAGGTTGAGAGTTAGGATGAGACTTCGGATCTCACAAGTCAATTCAAACTTCAAAATTATTTATTTACTGTCCTAACTGCAAAATGATATACATATTTACACGTCAGAAACAAGGGTACCAGTAATAATTCTTTACCTCTCGAGTTAAATAAATAAAGAATATATACTGGCTGGCAAAACATTCTGCCCAGTTGTAACAAAAATTGATTTCTACCGATCTGGATTGCTGGAGGTTAGCCTTCAGGATCGTGGAGCGTATCAGGAAGTGATGGGCGTGCTCTTAAACGTCTTTTGAGGTTATCCCATGAATGTTCGAAGGGGTTCAAGCCTAGAGAACGGGCTGGCCAGGTTAAGACCGTGATGTTATGTTGTTGAAGGTGCGTTTGTATTATGCGAGCAACATGTGGACGATGATTTCATAGAGGATAAGCAACACCTGATGTTCCAAAATTTCATCCATATAGCGAGTGGCCTTCAAAGATCTTCCACAAACAACAACCAACTCTGTGCGACTCTCAATCGAAATTCCCGCCCACAGCATCATTGAGCTTGAAAAGGTTCGCTCTGGGAAGAATTACAGGCTTCGTACCGTCCGCATACCTGATGGAACGTCCATCATCAATAACTGCCACACCATGCTCAACATCCTCAGTACTAAGTGGCATGTTTAAGTTTAAAAATTGAAATTAAGAAAACAAAGATGAGAACTAAACAGTTTGTTGCTTCAGAATTCAAATGAGACTGAATAAACATTTTAATGGTGTGGTTACTGCCTTATATCTGGAAACGGAAATCGCCTCCAGATATATACGACGGACCTCAAGTGGACGAGGAGGACGGGCTTTCAGACCTCACCTGGACTAAATCGGCGCTAAATGGTTTCTAGGGGAACAAAATCTCCCTTGTTTGGGTATCACGGCATACAGGGCAGAGGGGCTACAAATAGACCTTAAGGCCGGCGCAACACTAGTCGGAATGCGACGGAAGTTTTCGTGACGGAAGTTTCGCAACGAAAAATCCGCCCAACCCGAACAAGCCACATATACGGCGGAAATGAACGAAATGACTTCAACGACTGTTTGGATGTGCAGTTGATAACGTGACTCAGTTGATCATGTACTGTACAATAAAACAACTTTTCATTTTGTGCATTTACAAGGCAATGGAGGAGCAAAAGAGAAAGAGAGAACATTGGATTCATCCATTGAATATCAAAAGGGTAGCACTTGGTCAATTACACTGTCTGTATGGGGAACTTCGACGCTATCTTGTCAAGTTCTTCCAATACTATGGGATGACTATAGTACTTCCACAATAAATTGGTCCAAATCCATCCTAGATCAGCTTCACTTTCAGTTTGCGTGTCCGACTGCCTACCTCTTCCGTTCTACGATGGTCGTCAGTGTGGCGCACCCCATCTATTTACACTGTTTTGATCTGTTTTGAACAAAACCCAGCGGAACATTCAGTCGATGAACGCAGGTGCACTAACGGGCTGGACGGAAACATTTCAACGCTGGCTGTGTGTTTTGAATGTAAGCTTGTGCAGCGGAAATTTCCGTCGCGAAACCTTCCGTCGCAATCCGTCTAATGCGGCGCCGGCCTAAGAGAGCCGTAAAGCTTAATTAGATAGATAACAATGGAGATGCACAATAGAACAATACCGATCGCGGTACGCAGGTTGTAAAGAGGACGAGTCGATTTCTAGTCTAATTCTATCCTCGCTTGGCTTGTCTATCAGACGGTTTCGCCATCCTCAGTGTGTCTTTGATTTTTTGCGTCTCTTATTCCGCCTAAATTATAGATTATTGCATAAAATATGAATTAGAAAAAAAGGGATTTTTTGTGTGGTAAATTGAGAAATTACAATTACGACCTTGTCCGTTGGGTGATAGGATGAATGAATTGGCGTCCCTTGTTGGGGGGGGGGGGCTATGGTTATTGAAACGAAGAAACCGACAGCAAAAACAATGTTTAATCAATGAACTTGGCTAAAAACACGGTCCAGGGCTACAAACTGAAATTAAATGTAATGTATACCTTTATCACTGTGCTGGGAGTTGGCCATGTGTATAGGTGGCGTAGGAGGAACCCGTGTCCGGGGGCCTCGGTATTGTGTAAATGAAGTGGTACACTTATGGGGAAATGTAGTGGAAATTACTCCACCCCCTTACCACCACTAGCACAGTTATTATTGTTTAACAGCCTAATTCCATAAGTTTCAGATAAAAGTTCGTCTTTTTAATGGGCAGAGAGGCACTTTGCTTTATATTCGTAATTCTATTATTTATACTAGCAATCATTATTATTTTTATTTCAAGCAAAAACATATATTAATCTATACGAAAACATTGCAATTTTGTTTTTCCATTTTCATTTCCAAACTCTTCTAAAAGTTCTGGAAAAAAAAGTCTAAAACAATATGTTATTTTTCAGTTTTCAATTTTTTGTAAGAGCTTTGCAATAAAAGTACATATCAGATATGTTAAAAACAATAACAAATTGCATTTTTATGAACTAAAGGAGACTTTATACCTGAGTTATTATGTTCTGTCCGTTCGGAAGACCGGAACGAGCGGATATTTGCTGTATGTGCAATCAAGTGTAGGACGCATATCGTTTTATCGCAGTATGTCCTGTGTCGAAAAAGTTTTATGGCTTAACGTTATAAACCAGTTTAAATTTGCCATCATTTGATATATGTAGTGATAAGAAATGACTGAAAATTGTCAACAGAAATATTACAGTTTTTGTTTTAAAAAAAATTAATATTTAACTTTATATATATTTTAATTAATTAGTTTTTTATATAAAAACCCATTATTTATACACATTTAAAAAAAATCTCGAATTATTAATAGAAGAATGATTTGTTTTCATATTTACGTGTATTTATATAAATTTTAAATTTTATTGTATTTGTGGGCTGATAAGATCCCAAATACTTTATATTGAAAAAACCTCAAGTACATGTATTTATCGGCCCGTTTAGGGATTAGGGCGCAGGGAATGGGCCAGCATTTCAATGGAAACAAAATATTTACGCTAATTACTTTGGCGTAAACATACCGCCCACCAAAATTAAATCAATTTTTATCTTCTGAAAATAAATTAATGTTTTATGTGCAAAATTTACAAGTAATTTAACTACAATTATTCTAACTACCCTAGCAATGGCACGAGGGATGACTCAGATAGGTTGAACGCACCGAAGGCAATACGAACGTGGACAACTCATCCCAGGGAGAAAAGCTTGAATGCGGCCCATTGGACACGACAAAGGATGGTAATTGGTTCCCTTCAAGAACACCACGTCCTCCACAACAGGAAGCTTCGAAGAGGGGGCCCATTTTCGGCGTTGTATCTGTGAATTTAAATATCCCTTTGACCAACGACTCCAGAAGGACTGAAACAAATGTTGTTGTCACTCACATCGGTTTCGTAGATTCTTGGAGTGGAACAACGGTTATTCTGGAGAAGAGAGCAGTGGTGCGCCAATGAGAAAATGGTCTGCGCTTAGATATGAGACTGATTCATCACTTAAAGGAAATATAGAACGGGGTACAGCAGCAGAAATTTAAAAAAAAATAGTTTAAAAAATTTAATGTTTTAAAGAAAAACTTTATTTGAAATAAAAAAGGGTTATTTTGAAATTAAAAAGAGCTAATTTTAAATCAAAAGGTTAGTTTGATGTTAAAAATGGTTAATTTAAAATTTAAATTTTAAATTTTAACTGTATATAAAAAGGGTTTATTAGATGGAATGAAGGTTATTACTCCATATTTCTTCACCTTGGGAATTATTAACATTAGTTTCAAAGTGCTGATGAAGGGGGTATATTCCTAGAAAGCTTGATGAAGGAACTGACTGTTTTTCATTTCTTTCAAATCGGCCTTATTTTTTTTTTTTTTTTCAAAATTAAACTTATGATCAATGTGTTTTTTTTTTACAAAGTGTAATAACTACCGCCAGTTTTTCACTTAATCGTGTAATTACGTGAGATTTTCCTGAAGGACAAAAGCCTCTTGTAATATTATGTAATACGCGATTTTCAAAAGCCTTCAAGAGTCTGAATCTCGGAACAATAATTCACTGAATGGATAACTACTGAATCAAATAACTTTTCCCTTGGGGTTTCCTGGCAATAACGTTTGCCTTTTGTGCAACTGTTCAATGCCCGGCGAGTAGGAGAATCCGCTCTAGAAATTACTCGTAAAACACGGTTTACTTTATATCCAACCTTCCATTTTGTAACTTTATATTCAGTTAAGTCTCTTACTTGTAAGAACTAAAAAATACGACGAAGAACTAAACCTAACGCTAGTGACTTAGTTGTTGATGAAAATTTGATGTGAATAAAAGCGAATGCGTGAAATAATGTCAAATGCAATGAAAACAGTCGGGGTACGTAGTTAAATAAAGGATTAGTCCGATACCTCAGGGCTGTCGGGATTTGTAAATGTATGTAGTGTTTGTACTGTGTCTAAGCTGTACTTATATTTTTATTAGTTTGAAAGGAAGGGGTTGTTTAATCTCTCCCCGAAAAATAACGAGTACTCTGGAGTGTGTGGGTGACGTCTAAAGAGTAAAAGTAACTTAATAGCGAGAATTGAATGGGTTCAACACCGCCCCGAGAAATATCGACTACTCTGGGTGTATGAATGTGACCAGATTTCCATGGTTATATCGGGTGCTGTATTTATGTTAATTTATTTATTGAAATAAATGTAATTTACTAGCGCGAAAGGAAGTGGTCACTTAACCCCGCCCCGAGAAATATCGAGTACTCTGGAATAGGGTGCCAGCGATGACCTCAAGTGCTTGTCGGTACATATTCCGCCATCGGCCCTCTATTTACTCATTCACACAAACAACTTACATACACAAACAAATAAATTTAAAAGAACACACACACTGTAGCGATACAGTTTATACATGATATTTACAATATTTGCAGGTGGGGAAATACCTCAAAAATCGGGACCCAACAACCCACTGACGCGCACAAGGACTGTCTTTATGTCCGGTGCCATGCCTATTTGCTCCCTGTAAGGGGCCAAGGCGCAGCACTCCTCGGCCAAGTGTAACACACCTTTCTCTGCAAGCGGGACACCTGCGCAGGGCTTCGCTCAATAACAAGTGTCTTGTATCAATGATCTATGGCCTATCCTCGAACGGGTGAGCACGATCCCTTCCTTGCGTTTCAGATCGACGGTAAGCAAGAGATTCCCGGACGATCCGGTCCATCGTCTCTGCAAACGTTTTTTATTGCGTTCTTTACTGCTGGTCAGCGCCACAAGGCCGGATCGCGATGATCTGGAGAGCATGACGTCCCAGGTTTCGTCGATCGTATGCACGTTCATTGCCTTTCAACGACGACAACCACCACCGATTATACGAGACTCTCCAACCCAGCATATCTCTCTAACAATAGGACGATGAAAGGGTCCACCGAGAATCTGTCAAGAATAGCCCCCCTGCTGGGGAGTTCGTACAGAAGAGATAGGCAGAGCACCCATCGTCTCGAATCACCCTCAGCGCCTGCCAAATCGCATATAGCTCCGCGCTATACACGCGAGAGTGGCCACGAAGTGGACGTGCCTCCGCTAACACAGCGTAGGTCACATCCTCGCTAGAAATGCGGCGGTGTACACGATCCGGCTCGTACCGCAACCCAGGGGAGCGAGGTGTTTCCCAGCTCATGTACCGTCCCGAGCGTCAAACCGGTCCTCACAAAAGCCAGAAACACACTTACCCGGTGGTACGCAATGCGACGCTACTCGATGCTACCCGACGCAAATCCAAACTCCGATTTTCCATAGGGTTGCATTACCCTCGTGCACATCTACCCGATGCTATGCCACGCTAACCTATCCGACACTCTGCGATTCCCACTGTCCAGATTTTCGTCGGGTCGCATCGAGTACAGTCGAAGACAAAAGAACCGGACCCTCATATTTTTATTCAAACTACATGTATTATTGTCGTTATATCAATTACAACATACTTATTTTCATATAAACCAAATTAACTGTGATTAAAAATTAATTAGTTTTTATTTAAAAAATTAATTTTAATGGTTTGGTAGAAAATTAATCAAAACACCGGAATACGATTTTTTGATGTTATGAATTTTACTAACAATTTATTGTACTCGCTTCGGCGGTACATATACTAAAATTGGAACAATTTATTACACGGTTGTGCTTATAAAATTTAATTAACAATTTATTTCATAGTTTTGCTCGTAAAATTACGATTAAAATTAAATTACCATTTTGTAATGTCGGGTAGCATCAGAACAGGACACTCATATTTTTTGTAGTTTATTTCAAACTAAGTACATGTAATTTTGTCGTTATATTAATTACATGTTATTTTAATGTAAACCAAATTAAACGAGATCAAAAATGCAAAAGTTTTTATAAACATTGTTTAATTATGATGGTTAGGAGTAACTTTATTTAAAACAATTAAGTTTAACAAACAATTTATTAGATGGTTGTGCTCATAAAATTTAACTAACAATTTATTACAAGGTTTCGCTCAAAAATAGTGCATTAAGAACAAAAGATGCGTTGCGATTGTGATAGTGATTATTGTGATAAACGCTGTGGACTGTACGCGACGTGTGCTTGCGTCGGATAGATGTGCACACCCCTCCAAAACGTGGCAAGGCGTCGGGTAGCATCGGGTAGCGTCGCATGGCGTACCATCGGGTAAGTGCTTCGCCGAAAAGAATGCCCAGGGGTCGCGTCCGAGTACGAAGTGTCTCGTTTACCTGGTTATGCTTGTTTTTCAGAATAGTGCCCATCACGAGGTGGCCCGTTTGGTCAATAAACCCTTCGTATAACCGAGAGTAAGCCGCTTTTTCAGGGTTTCAGGCTGCAGCACTCCCAACTGGCAGCAGAGTCTGGCCAAGGGGCTGGTCCTTGAAGCCCCTGATAGAGCTTTGTTGAGCCTCAAGCGACGCGTTCTTCGGGACGAGGAATAGGCCACACACCCTTATAACAGTCATGACTGGGCAAGGCTTCGAATACTTTTAGTATGGACTCCCTGTCCTCTCCCCACTTGAAGTGACTAATATACCTTTGTAATTCAAGAGTTTTCCTGCAACGAAACAATCTGATATGTCCAAAATAAGTACTATTGGCGCAATTTTTTATAATGGTTTTGCAAATTCGCTTACAATGTCCTTTAGGTTAATCATTATTGTTAAATATACAATCATTCAATTGTAGTTTAAATCCCAAAAAGGCCCAATTTGAAGTTTCAGTTATCATAAAACGATTTTCCACCGTTTAGGCTATTTGTAACCTTTCACCTCTAAAACCTGGGGGCTGGATTCATTAAAAATCTGGAAGGAATTTTCCTCCACTTGAGAAGAATGAGAATGAATTTCTGACTCTATTAATTCCGTTTCATCAATATCTCGATTGGAATTAATTATATTCAGCGATATCTGTCTCGTTATTAACGAATCTCCGGATATTTCCTTCGAAAGTTAGACCGTTCTGTTTCTGATGGCATCTAAATATTATCAACAATGATCATACCTTTAGCCTCGTTTGTTCAGCCTTGAAGGTTTCAGATGTCATTTATTTAATTAATGATTATTATTATAATTCTCACTACATTTTGACTTAATTATCTAGATTTTCAATATGTCAGTTTTATCAAATCATTTCAAAGGTTCTGGTCTGGTACGATTTCTGCTTCAATAAAAAAATCTGTTTCCACAAAAATACCACCGTTTTTTCCAAACATTGGAACTGCGGAGCCAAATACTCGCTGCCGTGTCAAGCACAATTTTCATGTCGGTTGAGATTCATACCGGTTCTCTATATGGATCCAAGAAAGTGAGAAATAGCGGATAACCTTTCTCTACAAATCAAATTATATGCATATATTTTATAACTAATGTAATTGAGGTTGGATAGAGTACTTAATATTCCACCATCGGTCATCTAACAGAACACATTCACGCTAATAAATACATTCAACCTCATACAGAAACAGAAAACGAGATAATCAACAAGTACTATTTACAAATAAACGACCATGTATCCTTCAAAGTGCGAAGCAAAACCCAAATAATACAATTATATTCCGGCGAAATTGCTACACGCTCTCTATATGATGCCAAGAAATGACACTATTCCATTAAGTTGGTATGTGATGTGCCTACCTCGCATGGCCTATTCTTAATCTGGTATGATTATTTCTACGATTCAGATCCTTCGAAGATCTTCCATCTACCGCCCTCTTGACAATTAGGAGCTTTTCTGCCAACCCACCTCACAATTTTTTTTCTTCTGGTTTATTTAACAATAAAAATACATCCGATCAGAGTGTCCTAGTCAATGTCAGCTGAAACGTCCAGAATTCATGGCCCATGGGCCACAAAAATTTTGGAAAATTTTCAACATCTCTAGGCAAATAAAGGAGCTTAAAGCTAGACATTTTCTTCTATAGGAACGCTCCAACGGCATTTACCAGCAGACAAAAACTCTTTCATTATTAAACACTGCTCGAGTGGACAAATTAAGACCTAACCCTTCAGAGAATAAGGTCGGGCGATCTTACTTTTATTGGTTAAAAACTGTGAAAATACGAAGCAAATTTAAACTGAGGGAATTGAACAGAGTTTTGTTATAATTCAACTATTGTACACAATTATTAAGTTCGATTGTCAAGAGCTAATAAATTGTTGTTTAAATTTTTAGTATGTTGTTTTAAATTGTTATGTTATAAATATCCCGCTCGTGACACTAAATTTTTCATCTAAACGGAGACCTTACATAAAAAGAATAAATTGAAAGAAGTAATTTGGTAAATTAGACCACTAAAACATAATGGATTTAATAAGAAAAGAAGTATGACTTCACTAACAGCACACTTCATAAGTCGCTGAGAATCGAACCCTGATTATAAGTCAATTGAAAAATTACAAAAAGAGGGGAAATTCGAAAGGGTGTAGGTTGGGATGCGGACTTGGTGTCCGAGTGGTTCGAAGTCACGATAGCTCATGTGGTTAGAGCAGCCGAAGATCGTGGGTTCGAATACCGCTCGTTATACTAACTTTCTCATCTCAACCGAGACCTTACATAAAAAGAATAATTAATTGAAAGAATTAATTTTGTCAAATTGACCATTAAAACATAATTGGTTATAAATCTCGTTGCTTTTTGAATTGTTGTTAATAAATTGAGTTTTAAAAAACACCGGCACCCAGAGGGTTCATATAACCACGTAATTGAAATAATACCTTCATTTGCAAAAAAAAAATAAAAAAATAAAAATAATAATAAATAAAGACTTAATAAATAGGTTTTTCAAAACGAAACATAGAAATCCATAGAATTTTCGATGTTTTTTAAACAGTGTTTACAAAATGTGATATGCTAAATATTTTCTTATTATTTTCCTTGGCATTTTGTTTCATATATGGAGAGGATAACAGTACTCAGTTATAAATATTTGAACTGTAAAACCATCACGGATCAAAATGTTCAAACCCGACGAAGAGAAAGGTTTTTACGACCTAGTGAAATATTACTGCTTTCACGATGACAGAAAAAGAATCTCCGGTTTTTTTTTTTTTGGTTTTTTTCCACGATTATATATAATATATCTCTCTTATATTAAATTATACCTGTCCGTTGTTGGATTATTTTTTAATGTAAGATAAATTATTATTGATCAGCTTGGGAAAAAATAAAACTAATATACTATAAAAAAAATAAACTCCAACCAAAATTGTAACAAAGAAATTGCTTTTTACAATAGTTTCTCCACTAAATTGACATAAGTGGTAAGAGGAAAATAATCAATCGGTCTTTTCATTGTACAGCCAATGAAGTTTATAATAAATATTTGTGTTAGGGACGGTTAGTTCCTTTAGAGAATTAAAGAATCGTTTGCTCAAATTAACAATTTAAGCCAAATTACCCCTTGTCAACTTCTTATTAAACTTTTCAAACTTTGAATTAACTTTTTAATTTCAAATTGAGCGTTTTTAATTTCAAATTAACAATTTATTTAAAATCAGTCAAAAATCTGGAAGATATTATAAAATATAAGCATGTAGAGTACGTTTATTGTGAATTTGCGATTTTTTTTTTAAATTCACTGACGCAAAAAATTCCACCCACTTGTGATATAACTTGATTTGTATATATTTTTTTATATTAATGAAAGTTTAACTTTTTAACTTTAATAATTGAGCCCTTGTCTAAAAAGTTTAAAAAAAATGTAAATTGCTAAGGAAAATGAAAAAAAAATACGGACAAGTACAATTTGTTTTAATTTTGTTTTAGATTTTTCATTAACATTTCAATATCGCGTATTTCCTCCTCTTGCCGTAATTGCATCTCAAAAAAGCCTTGGCATACTTTCTACCAGTCTGGAAATGTCTCTTTGCTGGAGGTTAGCCCAAACTTCAAGAAGAGACCTTTCAAGATCGTGGAGTGTATCAGGAAGTGAGGGGCGTGCTCTTATTCGTCTGTGGAGGTTATCCCATAAATGATCGAGGGGTTCAAGTCTGGAGAACGGACTGGCCAGGCTATGACCCTGATGTTATGCTGTTAAAGGTACGTTTGTACTAAGCGAGCGACATGTGGACGGGCATTATCGTGCATTAGCATGGATAGGATTGTCGCTGATTTCATAGAGGATAGGCAACGCCTGATGTTCCAAAATTTCATCCCCATGAACTACAACCAACTCTGTGCGACTCTCCATTGAAATTCCAGCCCACACCATCACTGAGCTACGTTGAGAAGGTTGGCTCTGGGAAAAATTACAGGCTTCCTACTTTTCATTTCGCCTTCTCTACACTCCTTTCCTCTTTCTCGCCCACCTGGAGATCGAAGAGCAAATCTACACTCATCTGTAAAAACTGCAACTCACTGTGTTCCGGTCGTTCATGGTCCTCTTAATAATACATTTTAAAATAATCTAAAATTATTAGAAGATCCTTTTTTATGTTTAATTTTATATAAATTTTAATTTTAAGCGTTGTGTTTTTAATTGTTAATTTTCATTTGGACTTCAAAAAGCCCTATTATTTTATATTAAAAATTCGAACTTATTTCACTTCCACGTTTACATTTCATCCTATTTATTTTTTTGTTTTTTCAAAGGTTTAAAAACAGACCTAAATTGCAATTAAAAAGGGTTAATTTGAAGGTAGACAATTTTAATTTGAAATAAAAAGGTTATTTGAAGTTGAGACGTGTTAATTTGACTCTAAAAATGGTTAAATTGAAATTACAAAATGTACTTTGGAACTAAAAAGGATTAATTTGAAGTTCAAAAGAGTTGAGTTGAAGTTAAAATGGTTAATTAAAAATTAAAAAAGGTCAGTTTGAAGTTAAAAAAGTTACGTTGAAGCAAAGCGTGTAAATTTGAAATTAAAAAGGGTTAATTTAACAGAAAAAGTTATGACGGGCTCATAAGAGCGAGGGTACACCAGAAGAAATAAAAAATTCAGAAGAATAAATTGTTTTATAAAAGAAATGGTTTACTGAAAACTACGAAAGGTAAATTTTAAGTTAAAATAGTTTAATTTGAAGTTGGAAAAGGTAAATTTGAAATTCAAAAGGTTTTTTTGAAGAAAAAAGTTAATTTGAAGTAGAGATGTTTTATACGAAATTTTAAATTAAAAAGGGTTAATTTGACGAAAAAAGCTGTTGGCTCATGGTGACAAGAATACATACAATATATATAAAAATATCAGAAATTATAAAAAATAGTTTGAATAAATAAGGTTTATTTGAGTGTAAATTTGAAATTAAAAATGATTAATTTAACTGCAAAAGCTATAACGCTTATGGGAGCGAGGGTACAATTGGAGATATGTTAAAAAAATCTCTAAGAAAAAAAAATCTTTAAAGGAAGGGTTAAATTTAAATTTACAAAAGGTTAATGTGCGTTTAAAACGGGTTAATTTTAAATGTATACAAAGGTTAATATGAAGTTAAAAAGGGTTTATTTGACGGAAAAAACTGTATAGAGTAAAGAAAAGATATTTCCAAAGAGAGTTCATATGTGTGATGGGAAAGTAGGCCAAGTTCGATTTATAAATAACAAGTGTTGAAAAATTGAGTCTGTATTTCAGCCACTGAATTACTCCCATGTCTTAACCTCTGTTCTCTCGGCCGACCATCTTTTCGAAGCGATGATTCACTTCCCTCTGAGAAAAAAGGTGATAACACACGAAGAGGCAGTAAATAGCGCGAATGGTCATTTCGCTACAGGCACGAAAAAGAAACAATTTTGTATTTTTAAATAACTAGGCTAACTCATATCAAAACACTAATTTAAAATAATATCTGAACTGACTGATATCTCGACACGAACATAAGAAGCGGTGAAGGGATTTATCCCACCTTGAGGGTCTTTTAGGTGTGTTGATTCGATTGCAGTACTAATTTCATTGGTGAAAAGGAGAAACCTGACAGAATTTATAGGCTAATAAAACCACTTTAATGAGACTATTGGCTCAGAGGTGGGAAATCGCAACTTCAACTGGAATTTCCATCCTCCCGCTGTTTTTCCAGGGTCATGTGTAAAATTGTACAGCAAACTATTTATTAAGACTTTTTCTTAAGAGTAACAAGAGTAACAACAGTAGAGATTTATCTTATGTTATACTTTGAACGTTTCATAACTCAAACTGTACCTACTGTTAGGAATTATCTTGAAAAAGCTGTTAAATCACCGCAATAGAGCACATTTTTGGCACAAATTGAGAAAGTTCAACAATTCCTTTGGCATAATACATTTTCATTGCCTTGTACTACAGGATCGGTATGAATAATGACCGACTGGTGCAAATCATAGCACAAGTTTACATATTGTACTGGGTTTAACAAAGATTTTCAAAGAAAAAAGGCATCAAATCATAGCACAAGTTTCCATATTTCACTGTTTATCAAAGATTTTCATAGAAAAACATTAAAGAAAAAACTACCTTATGATTTAAATATTTAATTATTCTTTAAAACATCTCAAAGTACATTTATCCAGACAATATACTCAACCATTCTGATTGGGAAAAAAACGTCAATATAAAAATTTGCATTGCAAACATTTTTTTACACTTGACGTAACGTTTAAATATCTTATGAAAAATCGGTATGGCCTGCTTTCAAAATAAAGAGCGTTAGTAAGTACAAATGACTGGCAAACGGATTGTAATATAATTTTCAAAATCTCTCTCATTCATTCATTCTCTCTCTCTCTCTACCTCTCTCATTTGCTCACAATTTTGCTCTATCTTTGCTTGCTCTTTTCTGTCGTATTATACTCTCTATATTTTTATTCTTTCTCTCTCTGTCATCCTCTCAATTTTTTTTATGGATACCAGGAACTGGAGGAGTACCCTCTGAGCACTGTAGCTGTACATCCTATTGTACTTTATCCCTGGCTCCATTTTTTTTGGTGGGCTTGCAACACAAGTGTGAATTTGAGCCCCCGGCGTGCCGGTGTTCTTCCATCGAAGAAACTCATTTTTGAAGGGGGTTGGGACCAAATTCATGGTCGCTGAGATCTGATCCCGCTCCTTCCGTTGATGAGTGCCGTGTCTATTTTTTTCAATTGCGGTTATCGGTCGCCTTAGCCGTCAGAAAAAGTACAGGCGACGGTGAGGATCGAACCCACGACCGCGGGATCTACTAGCCGAGAGTCTGACGCCTTAACCACTCGGCTACCGCGGCCCCCCTATTCAAGCTTACTCATTCCTTTTCTCTCACTCACACACTCTCTCTCTCTCTCTCTCTCTCTCTCTCTCTCTCTCTCTCTCTCTCTNCCCCCCTATTCAAGCTTACTCATTCCTTTTCCCTCCCTCTCTCCCTCCCTCCCACCCTCTCTCCCTCTCTCCCTCCCTCTCTCTCTCCCATTCTCCCATTTTACACTAAAACCTTCTGACCCAGCACTGCTAATGATTTTAGCTTCTTTCTTTCTTAGTGTTTCTAGGTTCCTTCTCAGGGTAGGGTATCAAGGTATATACATTCATATGTACTTACACTATTACATACGCTCAAGAATGGCTCGCCTTGTACCGCAGCCTTTTGCTAGAAGTCTGCCATTTGATATTTTACTAGAGGCTTGGCCAGTAAAGATAGTCTGTGGATTTTAGTTATTTTCATTGGGTTGTACTTACAATATAGTATGTTTGCTGGCTTAATGCCTAGTTTACGACTTCAGCGTGTTCTTTTCAATTCCTGTGCTTTATGCATGAGGCTTTTTTAGGACGCAAAATAATTTGAAAATATTTGTTTGCCCAAGGACTGAAAAGACAACTGAAAGAAAATCCAGTGAGTAGGTTTTCACTCTATTTAACTTTTTCTTATTTTTTCATCTTAATTTGACATCATATCATTATTTGTTAGGCCTATATTTAAGCCTTTTTTATACAATTTTTCAAATCGTTTTCATAAAATCGACTGAACTTGAATCTACAGATGAAAATCAAGTTCATTTTTAAGTTATTTTTTAAATCATATTTTAAAACTCAACATGTTTTATGAACAAAAGAGTAAAATTAATCCGTAATGTGCAATTAGAAACTTTCTATCATAAAATTTGAATAGCCGAACCAGTTCGATGTCCCACGGGTTTTCAAGAAACCCGAGCCAAGACCACAATCACACAACTGTTTTTCTAGCAATGCTTCTTGAATAAAAATGGTCTGAAAGTGGATTCCCTATTAGCGAGAAACTATGGTTGGATGAACAAAAGGCGCGGGAGGGAAAAGAAAATGGGAAAGGGGCCAGTTTTGGAATAACGCCTTTTGAACCTCCTGCTTTTCTTATTTAGCCGTCAATGTATGCAAATAAGAGATTCATGGAACGATTAGATCGATCCGGTGTGTCACTAACTTCAAACGGTACTTTAAAAGGCTTAAACCACGTTATTTCCAATTAACCTTCTTTTTTTTCAATTTCGTCTTCCAATTGAATTTCTGGGTCTGGGGGAGTACAAAAAATTTTCTCCGGGGGCTGTTTTTTTTTTGTTATTACTTCAAGGTGGTTTCAGGGGATAAAACGTTTTCAATTTACGTATCCTTTGGTAAAAACAATTTCTATCCAATTCACGAACTGAAGCTCTGAACAATATAATGGCCTTGAAGATGAATGGCCTCTTCTTGTTGGGAAAGGTCCGTTTTAGTGTACGACCCCCGGTCTTACTCAAGATTAATGAACTCATTGCGTTATTTTCCAAGAATATAATTAGTAAGTGTAAAAAAATAAAGAAAGTCATGACATAAAGGGAGGGGGGTTAAGTCCAATGTTGGATGTCGCGAACGTGTCAGGACTACTTTAAAAATCATTTAAAATTGCAATCTTATTACAATACGTATAATTTTTCATGTATTAAAAGGGTAGATTGATAAGTCAGATTAAATGAAAATGTAAGAAAGTCGACCTGTAAAGCTTCCACATTCATATACTTACTTTTAGATATAAGTCTTTCAGCCTTGGTGAAGCAGATAGCGATACTGTGTCGGACTAGCCTAATCACTTCGAAAAGGGTAGTGAGATCAAAAGGAATAAAGCTGTGCGATTTCTATGAACGACAAAGAGAAGGACCTTTATTTAAGTCCTGCTTCGTCCAAAAGACCCCCTGTCTCAAAAAAGAGGAACGCCAACAAATTTGACTCTCCTATTTCTACACTACGTACACAACCAGGTACACTTTCTGAGGTGGACTGTAATAAATAAATAATAAAACCTCTAATAGACTTTTTTTGAGAAAATTGTTCAATTTATTTATACCGATTGTATGACATTTCGTTTTCTGATATTTCGCCAACTTAAGCCAATGTCTGTCTTTTTAACTTTCAATTGGACACTTAATCATATATCAAATCATATCACATAACAACAATTTATTTACATTGCATTAGCTTAAGTTTAAATAATACCTTTTGTTAATTTGTTTACGTGTTTTATGCACATTTTTAGAAAAGTGTGTAAGAAATTTTTCAGCCTTTCAATCTGTACAACTTCCCTTTCTTCAATATAGCTTCCTATTTATAGCTTTTTAAGTTTAAATTAATTTTTCCATCAGATGAACCCATTTTTATTTAAAATCAATCTTTTTAGCTTTAAAATAATGCTTTTTTTATTTCGTATTAACCCTGTCTATAAAGGAATAAAAAAGGTAGGATTTTAGTTCCCTCCGTTTGTGGAATAGAGTGTCAAGAGAAAAAAAGAGGAGATTTTTAGAATATAAAATAATTGGACTCTTAGTAGACAATAGGTAAATGAATTACAACTAAAATTAAAAACGCAGTACAAAACAAATTATACATAGCTTACTTCCGTCAAATTACACATTTTAATTTCCAGTGAGCCATTTTCCCACAAAGGTAAACTGTTTTAATTTCAAATTAAACCTTTATAACTTTAAAATTACTCCTTTAAATTTCAAATTAATCTTTTTGTTAAGCTTTAACAAAGTTAGGAGATGGTATAAAATATAAGCATGTAAAGCAAAATTCCTGTACATTTGAGTTTTTTAAATATACAAAAATGAATTACGCCTAAAATTAAAAATCATGTAAAACTATATACAGCTGATTTCCGCCAAATTACACATTTTATATTAATTATTATTTTATAATTAATGATTTGTTTAAAATATCTAAAACACCTAAGATCGGTATGAAATATAAGCGCTAAAAAAATTCATACATTTGAAATACATAATGAAAAAAATGAATTTATTTTGGGCTCTTAGAAGATTATATGAAAATGAATAACAAATATAATTAAACATTATATTGACTTAAAGCTAATTTGATGAAATTAAAAAGGTCGAATTTGAAATAGGATGTGGTAAATTTGAAATTAAAAAAGAAGACTGATTTGAAACGGAAAACAGTAAATTTAAAATTAAAATGTACTACTTTGAAATTAAAAGGGGTAAATTTAGTTAAAAACGAGTAATTTGTAGTTAAAAAGGTTTAATTTGAAATTTAAAATGGTAAATTTGGACTACTTTGATATTAAAAGGGCCAAATTTTCAGTAAAAAACAGTCATTTGAAGTTAAAAAGGTTTAATTTGATATTTAAAATAGTAAATTTGATATTAAAAAACACTAATTTGAAATTGACAATGGTAAATTTCAAATGAAAAATAGTCAATTTGAAATAGAAAAGAGTAAATTTGAAATTAAAAAGGCTTACTTTGAAATTAAAAGGCGTAAATTGAAAGACTAATTGGAAGTTAAAAAAAGTTTAAGTTTAAATTTTAAATGGTAAATTTGAAATTAAAAAGAATTGTAAATTGAAAATGGCAAATTTGAGCTTAAAAAAGACTCATTTGAAATTGAAAATGGTAAATTTGAAATAATAACGACTAATTCCTCCCGGGCATGAGGTTAAACTGCGTCCAAATACCCCTCCCGTACCTGGTGGCCTCCTTAACTTCCCATCCTTTTACTAACTCCCCAACCTTACCCTTCACTCCTGTAACCACCTCTTCCCAAAACTAATCTCTTCCTTCTCCTATCCTTGGCGTCCCAGGGTCTAGGGAGGGGGAGGTACGTCGGTCTACCTTAGTGGCAGCCCCACTGGCCGACTAGGGGTGACTGGATAGCTACCTATCACTNACATCACCCCCACCTCAACTGTTCCAGAACCCGCATTTTATATCTACTAGGGAGGTGAAATTTCAAGCCCTCGGGTCAAGCTAATGCATAGCCTACACCTCTCCCCACACCACTCTTTTTCACCTCCCGGAGACAGGCCATCGGGTCCGACGAATACATAGCCTAGACCCCCCTTCACATCACCCCCACCTCAACTGTTCCAGAACCCGCATTTTATATCTACTCAGGTCCTACATTTTTCAATCCGGTTATTTTTAAAGTGTTTTTGTAGTTAGTGGTTCGCAAAATTTAATGGGATTTGCAACTTCAAGTTCATCGACCACCTGTTCAACATGATGACATTTAAAATAACAAAAACAGCTAGGTGATGGAAAAATGCAAAATTTGAAACCTTGCGCCTCCACAGCCTTGCAATCAGTTCGTTAATGAAGGATCTTGCTTGCGGCTTTTCCTCTCCTAGTTACAATAATCTGCCCCTACAAAGACTTTCACAAAAACATAAAATGTGTTCTGCGGTCTCCTCTTCCTGGCAGTATCTGCACAGTTTTTCTTCGGTCTGTACTTCTATCCCGTGAATGTGCCTTCTTAGGTGGCCTTGTCAGGATCCTGGTTTGGATGCGGTCGCAAATTTTGCGGACGTCCCTTCGCTGAAACCCTTTACTCCATGAACTTTATTTCCCACCTTTTGAACCGATGATGTTTTTGTAAACTTTGTTGTCATTGGTAGAAAAATTTCTATAACTGTAGGGATTAGCAAACCTAATGTATTTGCCAAATTTAATCAACCAATCAAATTGATGCTTTGGTAAAATATGCAATTTACGGACAGAAAAAAAATTGTCTGTAAAAAATATGTTAATCAAATATGTAATCATTTATTATTCCAGAAATTTTGATTGCCCTTTCTACGAGCCGTTCTCGGGGATTTTCTCTGTGAAATTCGTACGAAACAAAAGCTAATTCAATAATACGAGGACCGTGGTACCGCTGGTGGGTTTTCCTGTTGAGAACAAGGGCCATTCAATTGTTTCCCGCTTACTAAATAATGGAATTTTATTGAAATTACCTTTGTTACCGGCCGTGGCAACTCGTACTTGCCCGTTTCCACCGGCTGCACATTGTATTTCGACTAAGTTGATAACTCTGCAACAAACCTGATATGATCGCATATTTGTAGTTATTCGTTAAAAATAGGTCTATCATAAATTAAAATTTTATGAGAGATAATGGAACCAACAATTTCTCTGAAATGGTACGCATACTTATCTATTTTTTATTTATGTATGATGGAAGTTCTTTCTCGTTAATCTTGGGATGAGAGGCAATCAATCGGACAAGCAATGATCGTGACTGGAAGAAATCTGCAACTATCGAATCGGGACCAAACATTAAAATACTGTTACCCTCGGCATGCCTTTTGCTGTAAAATAGTCCTTTTTTAATTTAACAAAATTTATATTGTTATTATTTCTAAATTTACTATATATGTGATTTATTTATTATATCTTTGATTCCGTTGAAATGAATTAATTGTCAATTGGAGCGTCAGTTAGTTTATTTTGTGTAATTTATTAAATGTTTCCTAGTCTTTAACGCAAAATACATATTGCATACATTAGGATTTAAATTGTTATTTATTCTGTTCATGAGAGCTTTCAAAGTCTGATGTATTAAAACGACCAGTTTGTCTGTTGTAAAAAAAGATATAATTGACGTCATTTAGATACTTTCATACGGAATTGGAACGAACGTTCGTTTGTGTTTGATCGTAAATTGCCATATAATGTATTTCCTTTTACAAAAATGTTAAGAAATCACGCAAGGAAAGAGAATCCAGGCCAGTTGGACTGAATGGAAACTGGATCTTCCAAATTGATCTCTACTGCTCGATATCCCATTTGTCGTTTGATGCCTAGGAGTGGCTCCAGGAAAATATATGAATTGGTTTTTGAATAAAAAGGTTATTTTTTCATCATTCAAGAGGTTTTTGTTGCTTTTGAGGGACAATATAAAATAATTTAATAATTGATGATGGATGTCAATATTACGAATCAATCCTTTTTAAAAAGATAGTTCTTACTCGCAGTAAGTTGTTTTGCACCGATTCGGATTTCGAGCCCTTTAGCTCATCATCAGGTTGAAGGACTCCTACAACCACGTCTCTCGACATGAATTACAAAAGTGAACACGCTGATACCCCCGCCAACGCGACGTTCCAATTAGCAGCTGGTTTTTTAATGGCCCTCAATTTGAACGTGCGAAAAGCGGAAATTATAACACAAATAAATATTGTAATAGTAAATACTGTAAGAAATTATTTATAAATTAGTGATTAAAGATAAAATATAGAAAATTAAAATGATACCTTAATAATAAATTATTATAAAAAATAATAACAATTAAATTAGGGCGTGAAATGACCCTAGCCGTTAAAACGCCCTTAAAAAATAATTATAATAACAATTAGCTGGCAACCACACATAGATTACTCAGCATCCCGAAGCAAGAAAACCCTGAATATAATGAAGTTCTTAAACAATTATAAATGGGGAGCGACAAGAGAAGTTCTACTGATGATATTTAAATCATTGTTGTGCTCTAAACTAAACTATGGCTGCATGGTCTACTCCTCGGCTAGGAAAAGCAGGTTAAAATTATTGGATAAAGTGTATATTGCAGGCTTAAGGATTGCAACTGGAGCCTTCAGAACAAGCCCTATCAATAGTCTATGCGTTGAGGCCGGTGTGTTACCTCCCGATGAAAAGAGAAATCAAATCATGCTGAGCTATTGTGGAAGCATATGGGCGAGACCCTCTCACTTCCTCCATCGGGTGTTATACAACGAAGATAAGGCAGGTGAATACGCTCTGATGAGGACCCGTACAAGACCGATGGGTGTAAGGTTGCAAGAACTAATAGCTTCGAGGGGTGCGAGTATGGATAAAGTCCTACCGGTCATCGAACCAAAAATGGAACCGTGGACGCTTCCGTCACCCATTGTTCGGATCGATATGGCAATGAAGAAAAAGGAGGAGACCCCCTCCTACGTGTACAAATCAATGTTCTCATCTTTAAAAGAAGAATTTTGTGGTGCACTTTTTATATTTACTGACGGATCGAAAATCTCCGATGGGGTCGGCTGCGGGATTTATATACAGGAACGCAGCATACAGATCGCTCTCCCGAGTACGGCCAGCATATACACAGCAGAAATGACCGCTATATCATCTGCACTAAGACAAGCTATTAACCTGCCAGATAAAAAATTCGTAATCTGCACAGATTCCTTAAGCGCAGTTTCAGCCATACAAAAAAAATTTTCTGTGGACCCATTGGTGCGAACAGTGTATGAAAACTTGAATATATTAGCACAAAATGAGTGCGAAATTATCTTCCTCTGGGTTCCGGGTCACGTCGGCCTTAAAGGAAACGAAGAGGCCGACAAAGCGGCGAAAGAAGCAGCGAAAATGCCGCACGACCCGGACACTCTGGTTAGTCCGGCGGATATTAAAAATTCCTTCAAACAGTTAAGCTGGAATGAATGGCAAAACAGATGGAACGCCCTGAATGAAAAACTAAAGGTGCTTAAACTGACTGTCAAACCTTGGGTCCCTGAAATTCTCAGAAAGAAAGAAAGAATTGTACTTACACGATTAAGGACAGGCCATACCCGCCTAACACATGGACATCTCCTCATCGGCAAAAGACCGAGAAAATGCCCCATGTGCGGCGCAATTGTAACAGTAAGGCATATTTTAGAAGAATGCGAACAACTAGCNAAAAAAAATAACGACTAATTTTAAATTGAAAATAGAAAATTTGAAATTAGAAAGGACTACTTTGAAATTCAATGGGCAAATTTTAAATAAAAAAAGACTAATTTGAAATTTAAAAATGATGCGCAAAAGGGGTTATTTGAAATTACAAAAATTTAATTGTATGGAAAAAGCGTATACGTGTGTATATATCCCTGAAATTCCATAAAACGGTAGAATAGTTCAATTTATTAATTTTTTTTAAATTAATTAATTAATTTTTTTTTGGAAGGAGTAAATAAAAATAAGTTTGTCTTCAGGAGAGCTTAACTATCGTCGTGTCAAAACCTGGGATTTGAACCCAGGTCGGCTAGCGTGGCAAATACGAGGCGTCGGTTTTATTTGAGAATTGGAGAACTGCTGAAATAAAATAATACATTGTATACAAAATTATTTAAATAATTTTTATGTTACATCATAGACTTTTCTGACCGTCCAGTAATATCTTTTAATCAGGTTTTCTTATAAATCAACCATTCTTTGCAATATCTCAAAAGAAAGATGTTAAGGATAAAAGGGTCTTTGGAAAGTAGTTCAACATGACATACGTGGTGATAACGCGGGGTGTGAAAAACAATTTATAACAAAGTCCATTTGTTATAGTAAACTCGTAAACTATAACTTCAGAATAGCTGCATAGGATGAAAGTAAGTGGTGAAACAAGAGGTCGGAGTTGTGAAGTTTTCCATTGAAATGATCCTTTGTTCAAAAGTAATGAATGGTAACGTCATGACGACGTTTTAAAAGATGGAAACCATTCCTGCGTAAAACAATCGTTTTTCTAACATCCTTTGATTATACTAAACCTGTAAATCTTTTTAAACGATATAATGGTTGATGAATAATTATTATTCAAATCAAATTGCAGCCGGTACACCAAGATTAAATAGAATTTATTTAATATTTTGTAAACTATGTATTCAATTTAAGCCAGTGCGATATACAACTAGATGTAAATGGTTGGGCATTTCAAGGGTTTTTTTTCCCTATGAAAGTAATTTTTGAGCATTTTTTATGGATGAAAAGTTCCACTTACGTTTTTTTATTTATTAATAATGAAGAAGTTTTGAAACTGCTGGTGGATGTAGGTCTGCCACACAGTGAACGCATGGTTAACTGGCACTGCCTCAATCTGAAATAGTAGGGTGTCATCAAATTTATTGTGTCTGAAATTGTTTGAAAATTGTCACGCGTGCAGCATTTATTGTACCAGTAGTAAATCGAACCAGTCGATGTGGAAAGGATCCTGGAAATGAAAGGTCATTTAAGAGTCCGTCTACACGCTCTGGTTTTGTATTTAACTTTTCAGTAGCGTAGGTTGATTGGCTGTGCTAAAGTGGATGGTGGTTGTTGATTTAGAAGTCGATTAATTTTAGCTTGCTTTACCTTTGACCTTAATTCTTTAGCTTTGAGTTTTTTTGTGTTGTTCTGGCAAGTGTCACTCCATGAAGGTCAGGCCTAAAATAGAGATGAAAAGTTTGTCTTTTTGTCATATCAGGTTTTATTTTAAGTAATGGAAACCGAAGTCTGATAGCTTTACATTTACTCACAAAAGTGGGTAAAATTCAGTTTTTCGTCCAGTTTTATACCCAGTTTGATGATAGTTTTGTATCAGGCAAATAGTTTTCCCTCAGCCGACATTTTGTGAGATATCAGTCTTTTTTGGGACGTTGATAGGAAGCAGAAACGTTGTTGGCATCAGGTCCTCGTTTAAATGGAGGAATCGCATTGACCCTCCTAGACGCGCAATATCGTCTTCATATTTGATTAGTTGGCTGGGTTTTGGCAAAGCATTTAGAAATATGGAAAACAGTGTTGGATCCAATATTGAGCCTTGTGGAACAGCTGCTATGATTGTTACTTATTTATTTATTTATTTTGTTAATATTGGACCATCGCCTCACCCCTCTTTTCGGTGTACGGCGAATTAGAAAAATTCGAAATGAATAGGGCAAAGAAAAACTAAAGTGACAATTCTAGTTCCTAGGTGCTTTGGTAGTTTTTGTAACGTCATTTTTTTCTAATTTCTTAAAGCTGTTAATGTGTCCAGTCGCCACATTAAAAGTTTTAGTTTAGTCATTATGTAAGGTATTGGTTGAAATGAAAAAGCTAGTGTCACTTTAATAAGTATGTCTTCACTAAAAGCTCTCCGTGGTCATTTCATTTGTCGCCGAGAATCGAATCCTGATTAAACGACATTTGAAAAATGGCAAAAAGGAGGGAAAATTTGGTGTCCGAGTGGATCGAAGTCACGATAGCTCAAGTGGTAGAGCAGCGCGTATTTAGCCGAAGGTCGTGAGGTCGAATCCCGCTCGTGACCTTAGGGTTTTCATTTCAACCAACACCTTACATAAAACTATCAACACGACACGCAAGAATGGCACAATTACACAGAGGACAAACATTTTGAGCCCTGAAGATGATCTCAATAAATATCGAAACGTTGGCACGATAAAGAAAATGTTTTTCTGAAACCTACATCACACCAGACCGTATCTCACGATTTTTTGAATAATTACCTTACATAAAGATTAATTCATTGAAAGAAGTCATTTGGTCAATCGGACCACGAAATATAATGGTTTTAGTTTATTTTTAGTTTATAATCCCAATTCCCACCTACCGAGTATACTGGAAGAATACTAGCCATTTTTCATGAAACGCTTTCCCGATCTTGTTTCCTTTCTGGGAGATGGAAGAATCTCAGCCGTGACATTAATTCTCCTTGGCAGCCAATAAATAGGCCGTTTACAAGAATTTCGAACCGCCGCGAGCCGATGGAGTCATCGATTACCCGAAGTGAATAAGAAAAACGAGACAACATGTTGTGTTGGTTGTTGTTGGTTTCCGTTGGAAAACACTACCTACAGAATTACAGAGCTCTACTCCGTAAACATCGATCTTAAGGAGGTTGAAGTGTAAATGTTTTAACATTTGGGCAAACTCAATTTACTCACGCAGTGCCGTTAATCAACACAATTAGTAAAGTACGCAGGACCTAAGGCTACCAATGACCCCTAACCCTTCCGGGCTATTGTTATTGTTTGACTACTGCAAATAATATTAAATGTTATGATAGAATTATGATGAAGTCTTTTAGAACTCATAACATAAACTTAATATGTGATTATCTTAACCTCACCATTATTTAGCTAATACTGAAAAAGTCTGAAATGGATGTTGCCAAGTATGTAAATGGAAGGCTAGCGGAAAAAAATTGTGTTTTCCCTCCCGATAAAAATGAATTTTCATCGAATCTTGGATCGATGGAGGTTTGAAGGGAGTCTGTTATGCGTCTTTTGTGGATGGGAGGAAGGGCCAATAGGAGTGCAATTTAAATGCATGGGGGGCTGGGTTTTTGAGCGGCCGAAAACCTAATGTTCTCTGTCAAAGTGCTTTCGGCCTTTTTCAGTCCCGTTCCATCCCGAGAACGGCGATAGATCAGAAAAATGCAAGTCCACGGTTGTTTACCGACGATTGAACCCAAACTTCAAGGAGATGCAAAGTAAGAGTAAAAAAATTTGTCCCAACAGTTCAACATGTAAAAACTGTAGAAAAAGAGATACTTAGGTGAAAATATCAACTACCAAAATAGTAAAAAGGGTTGTGCGTGAGAAAAAAGACGGAAAAAACCGAAAACAAACCCCTATATCATCTTCTTATGCCTCACCCACTCACCTTGCTAAGCTTTCTTTATTTTTCTCTCTTTATTTTTATCTTTCTCTATTCTTTTCTGTCCAATCGACCTCTCCTTCATCCCCCATATTAGCTCTGCCTTGCTCCCACTCTTATTCTTTCTACAGTGCTGGCTATTCGAGCTAGATACCCTCTTTTTACCTAGCATTTTTGCATCATAGCCATCTCATTTTTCTCCCCCTTTTATCTTAAACTGTCTCTAATTTTCTCTCTCACTCTCACGTTATCTCACTCCCTCGCTCATTCTAGTTCACACACTCTCTCTCTCTTACTCAGTCTATCTCACTCTCTCTCCCTCCTCCTCTCGCTCTCGCTCTCTCTCTCTCTCTCACTCAATCTATATCACTTTCTCTCTCTCTCTCTCTCTCTCTCTCTCTCTCTCTCTCTCTCTCTCTCTCTCTNCTCTCGCTCTCGCTCTCTCTCTCTCTCTCACTCAATCTATATCTCTCTCTCTCTCTCTCTCTCTCTCTCTCTCTCTCTCTCTCTCTCTCTCTCTTTCTCTTTCTTTCTATATCATACTTTGTCTATCTCTACGCATATGAGTGTACGCGTGTGTGTATGTATGAATCATAGGTTTTAGTGCACTAAATGAAATTTCCACTTCATGCTATTTTATGGTAGAGTTTTTTCACGGAAAAGTTGCAATACTACGACAAAGAACACAAAGATGATCCTCTGGGCGACGAGGAAAAAAACTTATTTAACTTTTCATCTGATGTTTCGGACGGGAAAGTTCTGGTCTCCATTAAGCGAGTGACAATCGTTTTAGCCGTTCTGCTTCTCGGTCAAATCGGACACTCAGACAACAGAAGCATTTTATTTATTTATTTTTAGAAAAGACTTTTTATCCGCAACGAGTCAAATTAAATGAATTATTTCACTTCAAATTGTTCTAATGCAATTTCGAAAATAATTAAAATTGTTTAGCTATTAATTTTTGAAAAATGGAGCCTTAGATTTTTTGAAAATGAAGAAGATTTGAGGTTTTTGCAGAAGAAAAGTGGAAACAAATTCCGCACAAACAACCGTACGAAATACACGGTGTGAAAGTATTCGAAGTGTGTTCAAAGTTTTGTATGGTTGTGGTCTCATCGACCCCGTTTTCAAGTGGTTTCTTTGGTTGCGGTCGTCGGCTCCTCGTGGAGCCAGTTGCGGTCCGGTCCGAGGGGAGAAGGTTGAATTGTTTAAGGGTAGGTTATGGAGGGTGGCCCGAGTGTCCGTAAAAGTACGGCGGTCAATATGCTTTAAATCTCCTGGGGTAAAACAACCGCAGTCGCCGTATCCCTCCATAAGCTGCAATAATTCTTAGTTCCCTACTGACATCTAATGGGATCTCAGGGCCCCCCTAACTTTTCTTAAGGCTGGCTAAGAAAGTTAGCCTTGAGAATAGGGTGCAAGTGGAGAAAAAGGCCTCCAAGCACTTTACGACTTAGCCACACTACTTTTCTTTTAATAGCCATCCTTATTTCCTTCTTACATTGTAAAATTATAAATATTTTTTTAAATAAAACACGTCGTCAAATTAAATTTCAATATATCCAAGTGCAAGTTTAAGGCTGGTGCTTCTACATCTCAAAAAATGCAACCAAAAAGTTGGTATGGACCATGGTCCGATTCAACATTTTGTGTTTTGTGCTGTTTCGTCAGAAATCTACACGTAGCCATTGAACTATTCATTTTTAGGAAAATAAAAAAAAATTTAAAAATAAAAAGCGCTAAATGTTTTTTAAGAAATTTCAATTTAATTTTTCGTAATAAAGCGCACTAAATTTTTCAAAAACTGCTATGTTTAAAATTAGTAAAAACTAAACTTGCAACTTCGTTGGAAAGATTCTTGGTAGAACTGGGCAAATTTCTTAACAACTTCTCTTAATAAGCTCTCTAGAGTAATACCATTTTCTTTAATTACATCCAATTAATATGTAGAAATTTTTCAGTAAATGGGGAAAAAATAAAATTCAACGTAAAAAAACAAACAAACGCATAAAAAACAATAAACGGAGTGAACAACCAAGCAGAAAAAGTGGACACATCTACAATAAAAACGGACAAAACAGAACACAGAAGAACAACAATAGAGAAGTTCTCTAACTCAACTTAAACCTAATAAAAAAAGAGCACAAAAAAATAAAAAATTCAAAGTAAAAATTAAACAAAACACATAAAAGATAAATAGAACATAGAGAACCACGCAGAAAAAGTGTACACAACATCTACAATAAAGACGGACAAAACAAAACACAAAAGAACAACAATAGAGAAGTTCTAAAACTCAACTTTAACCTAATTAAAAGCGCACAAAAAATACTAAATTCAAAGTAAAAATCAAACCAAACAACAAAACATAGTCGGTAAGCATAGTGAACAACCAAGCAGAAAAAGTGGTCAAAATATCAACACTAAACACAGACAAAACAAAACACAAAAACAATAGAGAAGTTCTAAAACTCAACTTTAACCTAATTAAAAGCGCACAAAAAATACTAAATTCAAAGTAAAAATCAAACCAAACAACAAAACATAGTCGGTAAGCATAGTGAACAACCAAGCAGAAAAAGTGGTCAAAATATCAACACTAAACACAGACAAAACAAAACACAAAAACAATAGAGAAGTTCTAAAACTCAACTTTAACCTAATTAAAAGCGCACAAAAAATACTAAATTCAAAGTAAAAATCAAACCAAACAACAAAACATAGTCGGTAAGCATAGTGAACAACCAAGCAGAAAAAGTGGTCAAAATATCAACACTAAACACAGACAAAACAAAACACAAAAACAATAGAGAAGTTCTAAAACTCAACTTTAACCTAATTAAAAGCGCACAAAAAATACTAAATTCAAAGTAAAAATCAAACAAAACACATAAAAATGTCAGTAAACATAGTGAACAACCAAGCAGAAAAAGTGGACAAAATATCAACATTAAACCCAGACAAAGCAAAACAAGAAAGCACAGCAATACAGAAGTGTTAAACTCAAGTTTAACCCATTAAAAAAGTACAGAGAAAAGAAAAATCCAACAAAAGAAAACAACACAAAAATATTAAGTTGTATATATATTTCTTTTTTTTGGCAGTAAAATTTGCCAATCTCCGCCGTTAGTTTTTCCAACGTGGTTGCAAATTTTGTTTTTTTATAAAATGTAAATTTAGCTAGCAGTTTTTAGGAGATTGGTTTTCTTTTCTCTTTACTAAAAATTAAATAGAAATTTCCAGATGGGTGCCCTTTTAAAGAAAATTTAAGGCTCTTTTAAACTTTTTTCCCCACAAAAGAATAGTTCAATAGCTACGAGTAGACAAAAACAGTAGATAGTTGAAAAATAATTCCTAACATTATTCTGCGAAAGGGGAAAAGAATCGGACCCTGTTTCACTGCGAACTTTTTGGTTGAATTTAAGATGTAGAACCCCTCAGGAACTTTGCTGTACGAGTCGATACCCTACATAATAAAAATTGACAGCGGAAATGAAACCCTTTTGTTTTATAGTCAAAAGAAAAAAACCTTTTCATTCAAATTTTACATTTTTCTTGCCCCCTATGCATGTTTACCTTTTACAGGTAAGTCAACAAAGGAGTTTGAAATTCATTGTAATCGAATCACAACTAATTACACGAACGGTTCAGCTGCTGATTTGCATGTGTTAATGTTAAGGGGTAATTGCCGGCTGATTCAATTAATTCCGCATCGTATATCAACCATTACGAAAATTTTCAGCCCGATTCCACCTCCCATCTGTTTTTGGCATTAATTACGATTATAACTGTTATGGAAAAGAGAAACAAATGGTTTTCCAAAATATTTGTGGCCAACCCGATTAAATAGCAGGCAGTTCAAAATCAAGGTAATTGTAATGAAGATTGTTTATAATGTTTATTGGGTTGTCCGGAAAATAATGCAGGATTTTGGTATTAAACAAAAAAAAAGAAACTAGTTACTTTAAAGCAATGTTCTTTAATCAAAATNTGACATTCATACAAATGAGTAATCCTGTAAACGTAAACAGAATATTTTATATAGATTTTTTTTAATGAAAACTTAAAATCCTGCATTATTTTCCGGACAACCCGATATTATCAGTAAACAAAATATATTATGTTAACATTTTAGTTAAATTAAAGCTACCATTATAATTAAATTGTAATTGTTTTGAGAGTAACATCATAGGGTAAGTTAAAAAGACAAAAGATTAGGTTAATCATCATCAATAAGTGGAGTTTCTATAGTAAACTAGACGCTCTCACGGTTAAAAAGCATATAAAACAGTAGAGAATGTAATAAAAAAGGGGATAAAGGAAAGTAACGAATTAAGGGCGGGAGTCCCAACCTCCTGGCTTAACCACAGCGATCCGCCCACCTGACGCTAAAAATGCAATAAAAAACGTATCAAGAGGACTGTCGATAGGTGGCCCTCGGAGGACCTGAATCATAGAAGAAGGGTCATCCTCACACGATTAAGGATAGGCCATGCGAGATTGACACACGGACGGGGCAAAGCCCGCGTGTCCGGCATGTAGAGAAAGGTTGCGAGACGAGTTCCACCCCGTTGTAGGGTGCAGTTCCTTGGCTCCATATAGAGAGCGGGAAGTAATGCCACCCGATATAAAAATCGTGCTTGAGCAGGGCAACGGGTATCTGGGTCCCCTATTCCGATTCAAGGAAGAAAGTGGTTTGTTTGATTGTATATAGTTTTGTGACCTGTAGTGAGTGGTGAGACTTAATGTATTTATAGGCGTGAAAGTGTAGTGTGAGAGAGTGGATGGAGGAATACGAAGTCTCCTAAGTGAATGGCATGTAAGTGAAAGAATGTATTTAAGTTGAAGTACAAATTACGTTGGAGGCTGTAACGTCCTAGCTATTAATAACCCCCTGGATCCCAACCTTGGCGGCTACTGGACCGAGGTCTGACCTCGAACTGCCAACACCCGAGATGGACGGTTGTGGATTCCTGCCGATAATTTTATGAAAAACACAAAAGCTGGAATTGCCGGTGGACTGCTCAACTCTGTACACGCGTGTGCTGTTTTCAGCTTATGTAAATAAAACTAACAAACTAACAAATTTAACTGTATTGCAAGAATAATTAGACGTAATCATACTTTAATGAGACAAATATGTATAAATTGTTTTTCAAAGATGACAATGAGATGATGTAAGAAGGCTTACTGTACTATCCCTGGAAAATATTAGCTCATTGAATTATTTTTCCAAGATCTTGGTATGTTAGGTTCTGTCTCCATTGAGGTTTTTCCTCCTGCAGTGCGGACCTAACAATGAGGTCATCCTTGAATATTTCCGGAATACTATTTTCCGTCAAACTAACCTTTTCTATCTTCAAAATTACATTTTTCAATTGCAAATTAACCATTATGGACTACAAAATTAACCTGTTTAACCTTAATTAAACATTTTCAAATTCAAATTAACCCATTTTAACTTCAAAATTAACTCTGTTTAACTTATCGAGTTAAAATTAAAAATTACCTTTTTCATTTCAATTAAATATTTTGAACTAAAAAATTAACCTGTTTAATTTAAATTAAACTTTTTTAAATTCAAATTAACCCCTTTTAACTTCAAAATTAACTCTGTTTATCTTCAAATTACCTTTTTTTCATTTAAATTAAATGTTTTGAACTAAAAAATTAACCTGTTTAATTTAAAGTAAACTTTTTAAATTCAAATTAACCCATTTTAACTTCAAAATTAACTCTGTTTATCTCAAATTACTTTTTTTCATTTAAATTAAATGTTTTGAACTAAAAAATTAACCTGTTCAATTTAAATTAAACTTTTTTAAATTCAAATGAACCCATTTTAACTTCAAAATTAACTCTGTTTAACTTCAAATTACCTTTTTTTATTTAAATTAAATATTTTGAACTAAAAAATTAACCTGTTTAATTTAAATTAAACTTTTTTAAATTCAAATTAACCCATTTTAACTTCAAAATTAACTCTGTTTAACTTCAAATTACCTTTTTTTATTTAAATTAAATATTTTGAACTACAAAAATAACCGTTTTTAATTTCAAATTAACCGTTTGTTTTAACAATAAAAACACTCAGTAGATGATATGAAATATAAGTATATAATGTAAAATTTGCGTGTATTTACGATTTTTTAAAATATAAATATTAAACTAATCCATACATGCATTTTGCAGGCATAATTGACCTGGTAATTATTTTAATTAGAATAAAGTATAATTAATTCAAATAAATATTAAAATTTATCAACATAGGAATTAAAAAGTGTTAGCTTGAAAAATGTTACGTTGTATGGGTTTTCTTAGATGAAAATGACCGTTTTATATCCCTATTACATCCTTGAATTTTACTTTGTATTACGTCTGGAACCTCTGGAGTTCGTTATGAGATTGGCGAGTCTATGCTTGATGCAATTATTATATATATTATATCTCTTTATGGCCAAGCAGCCAAGATATCGTAATGTTCTTATATTTTCCCAATGTAGATCTTGGAGGAGTCCGAAAGGGGTTATTCAACATAAAGATTTGTCCTGTAAATCCTGGATTATACCCCAGAAGCGTTTTTAAAATTAAATGGGTTGTTTTTATTCTTCTTATTATTATTTTTGTGTTGTAGGAAGGGTAATGTATAAAAAATGCATATCCATGAAATGGGCCATTTAAGAACAACAGGCTAGAAGGAACTGATAAAAACGATTTATGCTCAAGTAAACAGAGCCAAAGCAGGGGTGGAAATTAATGAAAAGAATGAATGAGAGGGAAAACAAAGGATTATTTTGTTGTTTGGAGGACGGCCAGAGGTCGGGACGGGACGGCTGTTGGGACGGTGGAAAGAGTTGGACTCCCGAGGCTTTGGAAGTTGGTAAAAGTTTTCATCGTCCCCGAGGGCGTGGTATTGATTTGTTTTCGGTTAATAGCCGCAAATAGTTCGTAAATGGCACATGTTTGCTGAGCAGTACAGAAAGGCGGGTTTGTCAAAGATTTGTCAATCTGGATCGGAACTCTTGAACCGGAAGCGCCCTGGGCACATGGGAATAGCAAACTGTTTGCTTCCGAGTTGATAGTACACGTGTTGAATATTTGTTGATTCGGGGATAATGCGCTCTCTCGGGGTCGCTTTAACCACTCTTAACCATCGACCACTTCTTCCCTTCAAAAAAAAATCTAAAGATGTCCCAATTCTCCTTACACCTTCAAAGGCGTTTTCTCAATTTTAGTATAGGCAACTAACCAGACCACTAATGCACGTACTAAACAAGTATTACAATGACCATTATCTCACTTATATCCAAACATTAACCTCAAAGGACAGCTCTCTTTGGACAGCAACTAAAAGAATATTTAGTAGAAATACTCTTCCCACCTAATTCAGCGCATTAACGGCACTTGGACAAAAATCGATGAGGAGAAAGCTCAGTTTCTGGCACAATAACTCTCCACACTATTCACTCCTCAATTTCACATGCAAGATTCACATTTGATTGACAAAATTAATAAAGAATTATATAAACCCTTCACTCTCACTCTCTCCTAAGCTTTTTATTCCCAAAGAACTCAGTCATAATTAACCTTCCTAAAACAAAAAGTCCTGTTTATGATCATGTGAACTCTAATATACTTCATCAACCTCCCAAAAAAGCAATCACAACCCTGTACAACGCTGTCCTTCGAACTAAATACTTTCCTCTACTACCTAAACTTAAAAAACGCCATCATCGAACCCTTAAATATTATCCCCAATCACTAATTCGGATTCCGCGGGTAACACTATTCAGCGAGCCCGACACCTTCGCCACCTCCATCGAGCTTAAACATACTGCTCTGGTGTTGTCCTTGACATATCCCAAACCTTTGATCGTGTTTGGTCCGATAGCTTTTTTCTTTTTTTTTACAAGTGTTCGCAACAGCAGAGGTCATATAAACCCTCAGGGTGCCGGTGTTTTTAAAAAAAAAGCCGATTTGTAAGTATGTCGGGTTCGAATGCAGGGCCGCTGGATTCGAACCCGGGACCTTTACCTTACAGTGATGAACGCCGTGTCAAAGACTAAACCTTGCGGCCACCGACGCCCCCGATAGCTTATTGTGGAAGCTAAAGGGCATCCTTCCATTTCCACCATCCTTGATGTATTCTGTAACAAAACAAACACGAATTTAACTTTTTAGAAATGGTTTACATCAACAGGGATAAACACAGCATCAATTACAGAACAGACACATGTAAACTCAGTCGCAGCTACGCTAATATCCTTACCAAATTCAATATCGATAACATACATATATCATCATCACATCGCACAAAAACATATGATACAACATATAAAACTATCATCACATTCCACACATCGAACATTTCTAAATAGTTTAATTATTCAAAAATTTGGCTTTCGTTTCCCTCCAATTATCCCCGTCTATATAATCCTGAAAGGATAATCAGGCCGAACCATTACTCGTTTTTTCTCATTGTCGGCTCCTAAGAAACCTACTCACCACAAAGAAGCCTATTTCTCATATTAAAAAAGTATTTCTATTCCCGACATCCTTCCCCACCCCTTCAAAATAAAATGTACATAAACATACAAGAATGACACATCTACACGGAAAACAAACACTTTGAGAGAGTACAACTACTTTGATTGAATCTAAAATTTTCTAATATCGTGTAACTTCATGTCTTTTTTCTTTTTTTTGTCTAAAATTTTCTAGCATTGTATAAATTTATTTTTTTCACATCCTACATGTATTTGTAAAATTTTAACAATGTTTATAAATCCCAGGCCCTGAAGATGGTCTAAATAAAGATCGAAACGTTGGCACGATAAAGAAAACGTTTTTCTAAAACCTACGTCACACCAGACCGCACCTCACGATCTCCGAATAATCATCAAGAAACGGTCACTAAACACCACACATTTCATAGGTCTACTCTCGACTTCACTCCATGAAAGCCAATTAAATTTTGAAAAATTGAAAGCTAATTGTCACATTTTGTACGCAGTTGTAAAATAAATAAATAAATGGAAAAAGTATTGGCTTAAAACAAAGCGGAACTTTTGGGAAAAGTCCGGCAAGTCGGAGCAATCGCAACTAATTCCGTGAAAGCCACCGCCGCTCATTTGCATGTGACGGAGTGATTGCTGTCCGAGTTGGCCAACTCAGATTGACCCCGACTTGTCAATAGGGGGGTCCCGAGAGTTTGTTTTAAATAATTTGCGGAGTGTTTGTAATCAATTATGACGAAATTAGTGTAAAACGATGCAAATTTTCAAACACGTTTAACAAAGAGTAGACGAAGTTAGACACAAGATACTTTAATAGAGATTGACAAGTCTCGTAAACATACTAATTAATTAAGTCCGACTTGAATTTATAACTCAGATCCAAGAACAAAGTTAAATTTTCTTATTTTCAACGTTAATCAAATTATATCGGGTAAAACAAGTTTGTTGCGTAACATAATCAGGACTTACTTTAGAACCAAAGCCGTGAGTGTTTTGTGGGTAAGGATGGAAATGGATTTAGCAGTTCATCGCTACTCCGACCGAGGACGTTATCCTACGGGACTCCCGCGTCTACCCAGTACAAAGGAGAGAACATGCTGTAAAGTACCTGCCAGGTAGGATTCAAGATGAAACAGTGTGTAGAGGGTAGGATGCCTTTGAGCTTCCAGTGCAAATCCGCCAAACTCGATCGAAAGCCTGTTCTACAACGAGAAAGACTCCCGAGCATTCTTTCTTCTCAAAGGATGTCCAAAACGCAATGGCAATGTTCGGATTGTTGATGTTATTTTTTGACTCCAGAATTGAATAGCATTGATCAAGTCTGGTTTTATAATTTGATTCAATTTCGGCTTTTATTTTTATAGATCAAGAGCTAGTAAATCAGTCGTATTTATCGCCTTTCTTATTTTGGTCCCGTTTTGTTGTTAAAGCATAGTGAATCGTTTTTCTCCCTTTTGTTGAGATGAAATGTATAACAATACAGTTCGACAGCTATCATGGGGGAAGGCCAAATGAACCACTTGTAAACGTCCTTCCGCCTGAATAACTGACAGGGCGAAGACAATTATTAAAAATGGCAAAATGCCTGACAAGATATAACGAATAAAGGACGGTCAGGATCAAAATAATGGGTGACAAAAATTCACAGGCTAATCAATAATGCCAACTAAAACCGACTAAATTGTTATTACCCTCCAGGAAGAACAAATAACCTGCAATGTCAAAGCAGATTTCTTCCTAAATGGAAGATGAGGAATGTTCATTTTATTTGTCTAACGCACGAAGTAATTTCGATTTACCCCTTTTGACTAGATGACATCGCCATAGCAGACAATGAAAACATCACGTGTAGGAAAAGTTTTTGAATCGTTTGTCTGGTCTCATCATGATGAAACGTCAATGCCAAGTTCGAAGTTGATAAGTCATATGACACACATTCCTATCATATTCCCCTTTCCAGTGCTGAATCAACAATATTTTAATCAACTTCAGTTCAACCAAAGCATTTCTTAAACTAAACACCTTGAATTACCTGAAACATTTTAAATTTGAGAGGTAAAAAATCCCGATAGAACTCTATCCTACCCAAACAAACCTTAATGGTTGGCTGCGAGTTTTTTTTTTTAATTAATTAAATTTATTTATTAAAATTGGCCTTATTAGACCAACCATTTCACAATTATTTATATATACAATAAATAAATGTTTTCATTCTTATAAACCCATTGGTACAATAATATTTTCATTTCACTATTCACTAATTTTTAACTATACTAATTCATATGGCTTTGTCATTTTTAATTTTCTGACGGTGTTTCATTTATGGAGTTTGGTCGCTTCAACGTTCTCGTGCTGGCTGAGGCGAGACTGGTGTTTGGCGGAAAATTTTTCTATTTCCGCCGTGACCTCAGGGATCTTAAGATCCCTATATAAGTCCTTATTTCATACGTACCAAGCTGTATTGACCATGCTATAAGAATTCATTTTGGAGTGTTTGTATGATTTTGATATTGCTGTGTTAGGTACAACCCCATATTGAATGCCATATGGTAGCCCAAAGTTTCACGAAGGGGATATGGTACACAGGGTATAAGTGTAGGGGCAAAAGAGCTCAAATGTACCCTAGAAAATCCCCTTGGACTAACCCCAACTATTTTTCAAGCTGAGGTCCATGCAATACAACTCTGTGCACAGAGGTTAATCAAGAAAAATATGAAAGGTGAACAGATTTACAAACTCTCAGACAGTCAGGCAGCTATAAAGAGGTTTATAACCTATCAACTAAATGTTTATGCTTTCAACTCCAAACTTATCACAATTGGTAAACACAACAAGATTACCTTAAAGTGGGTTCCAGAACATGAAGGTACTAAAGAAAATAAACAGGCTAACCAACTGGCAAAAAAAGTGGCAGCCCTGTCACCCATATGACCAGAACAACAACTAGGTGCATCGGAGGGTACACTCTTGATGTACACAAAATGAGTTATCTACCAAATCCAACAGGCAACCAAAGGCTCGTTACAGCACAGTTCTCATATTTGATGAAATTCCTACTCGCTCTCTATATCCAAGGAGAGTCCTTAATTAAGTGGGTCAAATCGAACAACCTTTCTACCCTTGCTAAATGCACCAATCGATTCTAATGAGGTCAACTATAAACCTGTCTAGAGTGCCTAAATTGCCTATTGGTTCTAGGAAAACACAAAAAGATTAAAGTGCATTCCGGGGGCATTTTCTAAAATTAAATTTATTTATTAAAACTGGTCTTATTAGACCAACCATTACTTGTAAAATAATATATATAGAATAAATAAATGTTTACATTCTTATATACCCATTGGTACAATAAGATTTACATTTCACTATTCGTTTTTATCCACACAAGTTCACATGGCTTTGTCCTTTTTAATCTTCTGAAGGTGTTTCGGTTATGTAGAAGGTTGGTCGCTTCCACATTCTCGTGCTGGCTGAGGCGAGACTGGTGTTTGGAGGCAAATCTTTGTATTTCCGCCGTGACCTCAGGGATCATAAGATCCCTAAGTAAATGTTAATTCTTACGTACCAAGGTGCATTGACCATGTTACGTAAAGATTTTATTTTTAGAGTTTGTATGATTTTGATATTGCTGTGTTTCGCACTGGTACAACCCCATAGTTGAATACCATATGTCCACATAAGCTTTAGGACTTGTCTGTGTAATAATATTTTATTTTGTATAGCAAGGTTGGAGCACGTCCTATCAACCAGTTTAGTTGTCTATACCTTAAACCTCATTCTGTCCTTTTTTTCTTCACGTGTACTTTCCATCTCAGCTTGGCATCTAAGGTCATTTCCACGTATTTAGCTTTACTGTTGTATGGTGTACAGTATATAGTTCCATCGGTTTTGAGCGACGGAACATGGTCCACTTTTTTGTTTGTACAGATTAGATGAACTGATTTATGCTGATTTAGCTTGATTTTCCATTATTCTGCCCATTCGTTTGTCTTATTACGAGAAGTTTGAATAATTTTGGTTGACTAGTTGATGGTCGGTCCTACTGATATCGGATCGCCGGCTGTGTCATCGCTAAACGTTGCAGTTTTTACTCCATCTACTTTCGGAAAATCATTGGTGTATAACAAGTAAATCAGTGGACCTAATATGCTACCTACTGGCACTCCTGCAATTATTGTTCTTAATTTTGAAGATTGATCTTCTTGTTTGAGTGTAAATAGTATGCTAGGTAGGAACTGATAGTATCCCTTGTGTGATGTGTGATAGTATGTTTTGGTATCCCTTGTGCCGGACGGTGAAAACGTGCTGGAATAGCGATGTAGCCACCTAAAATTTTAAGACGAGGCTAGGAATTGCACATCAACACGAATTTACTCAAATTTAACTGAAAATATATGCTTATAGTGGTGTAAATTTAGAAATAATTTTCAATTTTGTAAAAATTTACCAAGCAGCCTCTTATCTGAGATCCTACAGGGCGAGACCTGTTCTTTTTTTTAATTAAAGCCGTCAGTGACATGACGAACAACCTTAGTTAATTGTGCCGTTGCGCTAAGAAGGTGGGGGCAGCCCAAATTGCTTTTTCTTCATAAGCTTTGACAATGAGACTAACAGGAAGAGAAAATCCCAATTTTCTGTTCAGAAATTTGACAAATTGGATTTAAAAATATATCACAGAGGTCCAAAAAAATACTTAATTTTGGGGCATAGTCCTCGTATGCGTCCACCATGTAGAGAAAGGTGTGAGAGGCAAGAAAGGCGATGTGAATATATATAATTAAAAGGTGCGTGTAGGAATACCACCCTTTATGAGAACAGGATTTGTTAACTTGAATGACTGTAAGAGGGCGGATGGTATAATATCAAGTACCCAATTGACTCTCAATTACATTGGTTATGTGCCTATATAAATATACTACTTGACAGATAGCTCTTCTGCTGTTTCTGTATGAGGTTGAAAGTATTTATTAGCGTGAATGTGTAGTATGGAATGCCAACCGATATGAGAATTGTGCTTAGGCGAAGAGCTGTTTGATTGTATGTACTACTTTGCAGATAACTTATTATGTGTATATTGAAAAGTATATTTATTACAGTGAATGTGTGAGGGATGAGTGGCGAGGGTGGAATTTTTAGTATTCCATCGACCTTCAATTATATTAGTTATAAGTAATATAAATAGTAATATAATATAATAATGTAATGTGTGCCTATTTAATGATGTGTCCCATTTTTTGGCCTTATATAGATAGAGTACAAGAATGCCAACCGATATGAGAACAGTACTTTAGCACGGCGAGTATTTTGGTCCACTGTTCAGATTTTTGAAGTAATGAGGGCCGTTTTATTGTGCATAATATTTTGTAGTTTCGGTTTTGTTTTTCCTTTTGTGTACAATGACAGCAGGTAGAATTACTAGCTTGAATGGCTAGGGTGAAATGGGCGAAGGTAGAATTTTAAGTCCCCCTTCGGCTTTCAATTACATTAGGTATATAATGTGTGCCTGTAATGTGTCATGTAGAGAAAGGTTAATCGATGCGTCCCACTTTCTTGTCTCTATATAGAGAGCGTATAGGAATGCCAACCGATAGAATCATGGCGCGAGTATCTGGATCACATTTTCCGATTCTGGGAGGAAACAGGGTTGTTTACACTACTCGACCACTGTAACTAACTGAATGGTACGCAAATAAGAAAGAAAATATTTAAAACTCACTGAAGTGTGGATGGGAGAATGATTGCGTTGGGAGCTGAAATGGCCTAGCTGTTGATAGCACCTAAAGCCCAGCCTAGAACAAGACCGAAGTCTGACCCAGGATTGCCAAAACACGGGGTGTGTATCAAGGCTTACCGGTAATTTGTTGTAAATTACAAAAGCTGGAATTACCAGTGGACAGAAAGAATTGATAAGCGGAACACTCTTTACCGATGCGACGCTACCCGATGCCTTGCCATGTTTTGGTAGGGTGTGCACATCTATACGACGTCAAACGCACTCCACGTACAATCACACAGCGTGTATCACAATAATCAGTATCGTCATCGCAACGCCTCTTTTGTCCTTAATGCATTATTTTGAGCAAAAGCGTGTAATAAATTGTTAGTTAAATTTAATTGCTTTAAATAAAGTGATTCCGGTGTTTTGATAAATTTTCTGCCTAACCAGCATAATTACTTAATTTTTATAAAAGATAATGAATTTTTGATCTCGTTTCATTGGGTTTATATTAAAATAAGAATGTTGTAATAATACGACGACAAAATTACATATACATAGTTTGAAATAAAGTACAAAAAACATGAGTGTCCTGTTCTGACGCTGCTCGACGAAAATGGTTTAATTGTATGTGCAAAACCATGAAATAAATTATTAGTTAAATTTTATGAGTAAAACCGTTTAATAAGTGGTTAGTTAAATTCATTATATCAAAAAATGGTATTCTGGTGTTTTGATCAATTTACAATTAATTAAGGTTTTTAGTTGAGATAATGGCACGAGTGGGATTCGAACCCACGATCTTTGGCTTGATACGCCGCTGCTCGATTCGAAAACTTCAAATTGAGGTGTGTCCAAGAAATCGTCTTGGAGCGACCCCTCTTGCAATCGATAAGATATTGTTATAAGTTACGATTAATTAAGGTTTTTAGTTGAGATAAAAAAGTCATTGGTACGAGCGGTATTCGAACCCACGATCTTCGGCTAGATCGCCGCTGCTCTACCACCTGAGCTATCGTGACCTCGATCCACTCAGACACCAACTTCCCTTCTCAACTCCACCTTTTGAATTTTCCTTTCTTTTAGCCATTTTTTAAATGTCATGTAATCAATTTGATTCTCGGCGACAAATGAAATGGCCACGGAGAGCTCTAGTGAAGATTTGATCAATCTTCTACAAAACAATTTTTTTATTTTTTTTTTAAATAAAAACTAATGAATTTTTGATCTCGGTTAATTTGGCTTGTATTAAAATAAGTTTGTTGCAATTAACATAACTGCAATAATACATGTAGTTTGAATAAAAATATGAGTGTCCGGTTCTTTTTTCTTCTACTGTACTCGATGCTACCGGACGAAAATCTGGACAGTGGGGATCGCAGATCGTAGAGTAGAGTAGCGTGGCATAGCACCGGGTAGATGTGCACGGGGGTAATACAACCTTATGGAAAATTGGAATTTGGATTTGCGTCGGTATCATCGAGTAGCGTTGCATCGGGTAAGTATGTTCCCGGCTTTAGGCTCAACACACCATATTACATGCACGTTCAGATTTGAGCTTATATACTTGAGTAATCAGTAGTTGCCACGTCGACAATAGGCCTGTAATTCTTATCGATGTTGGAATCCAATTGTAATATTTTATGGGCAAGAAAGGGGGCTGCGCTAATCCGTTGGTTTTTTTTTTTTTCTTCCACCGTAACGAATGTTTAACTACCGCTCTGGCTCCACAATCGGTACTCAGAAGTAAACAAAGTGCTTTACCGACAAAGCAGGTCATTTTTTATTCATAAGGAGCTAGGACAGAGTTGTAAAAAAGGCTTAATAAATTATCAAGAAGAAAGGAAAAGAATGTTTCCACAGAAATCAACAAGTAGCATTGTTAAAGGGAGATCTCGCATAAAATCCTCTCGCCGGTATTAATCAATGACCTTTTCAAACGCTTACAACCGTGTAACACGCAATAGAACGTTGCCATTGCCCCTGTTCTTAAGAGCTGTCCTTTCCCTTTTGTTCAATCGATTGCCAACCTCGTGTAATGAGGCAATTAACGCCGTCTAACTACGCATCCGAATAGGACGTTTTAGATCTTCAGGAAGATTGTGTTGGATGAAGATTTCATCTAACAAAACGAAAACTTTCCAACGTATACGACCGGAAATTTATTTTGTTCCGACAACTTACAATGCTTATACTAGGAATAATTTTATCGTATTATTCTATTATGGAAATTCCAGGTGTTGGTGAAATTGTTTATTAAATTGAACCTTGACCACTTCAATGAAATTGACTATGTATGAACTTAACTATTCTGCGAGCAGTGCATACAATTATTATAGATTTTTTACAGGTTGTAAAAGACAATCAAACAATCCGCCATTGAGCATTGAAATAATACAAAAATGGTATTCAAGATGTTTGTAGATGTTAACTCCTGTTAACTCGAATAAAGAAATGTCCAGTAAGATCGTGAACGTCCCCTTCTTTTCTTAGCATGCTAAATGTTAATTTTTCCGTAATGCCGCGCGTGGCGATTGGTAGAACCAAAAATAATGCTATAACAGTCCTTGAAGGCTTGTTGTTTGTTTTGGTTTTCTTTTGTGTTAAATTGTACGATACTAGAAGTTAACAAAAAGGAAAATTAATCAACTCTTTCATCCAAAATGAAAAGTACTAATTAATGACACGCTTCAAATCGTGCCGACATACCTAACCTGTATCCTAACGTCTAACAGCCTACAACTTTATAGGTTAGGGAATGTATCTGTTATGAATGAGAATATAAGGACAGGTCTGAAATTAACAAAAGAAATGTATTGGTTTAGCTTAATTAATGCGTATTTAAGAATAAAAATAAAAAACAGCTGTTAAATTCTCTAACTAATAGCAATGTGGTTACATTTTCGTCCAAACAACTAAAATTGGCCCTAGTCTGTTAGATCGAGCAATGTTAACTAGCCGATTCGTACAAGTCTACGTCATCATTTTTCTCGATCTAACACGGCCTAACAGACAACAGGGTTAACACTAGGAATACCCCTAAAGTGTACAAAGAGTGAGAATTTCCACAAGACTGTACTTATGTCTGCCTTTTTTGAAATCCAGCGGTGTTTTCANAGTGGTAGAGCAGCGGCGTATCTAGCCGAAGATCGTGGGTTCGAATCCCGCTCGTGCCATTGACTTTTTTATCTCAACTAAAAAACCTTAATTAATTGTGACCTATTTTTATATTCAAATTAGAGCGACGTGGCTATATGCCTAAATAGGCAAGGGCAAAAAAATTAAAATAAAATGTTTTATTTCGAATTGACCGATTTTAAGTTAAAATGAAACTGTTTTCAGTAAAAGTTAGCCATTATTAGCTTCAAATTAATCTTTGTAATTTGAAATGATTTTTTTCTTTCAATTAACCTATTTTAATTTCAAATTATGATTGTTGTACTTCAAATGAACTTTTTTTGACTTCAGATTACCTTTTTTAATTTCAAATATACCCTTTTTAAGTTCAAATTAATCCTTTTTAGCTTCATTTTTTTAATTTTGAATTTTTTTCAAATTAACCCTTTTCAATTTCAAATTAACACATTCTTTAAAGCAATAATTTTTTTTTTTACTTTTAAAATAAATTTAAGTATTTGTATTTTTTCTGTTAGGTGCTGATTTCAAGCGAACTGTTGATCAAGGATAACTCGAAAACACGGAACACAGTTTGTAAGTAAAATTATCTTTTTTTAACTAGTGAATTGATGTACTCTCTCCGTCATAACAATTTTTATAACCTAAGAGCATAATGTGTTCCTATAACCTTAACTTGTATGGTTCAATGATATAAAACATTTTCAAACTATTTTCTTCGTTTTTGGAGTAGATCTGAACAATAAATTTCGAATTTTTACTACTTATGCTACAGGTACCTCAAAGATTGGTTCATTTGAAGTTAAAACGGGTTAATGTGAAATTAAAACAGGTTAAACAGAAGTATAATTTGACGGGAAAAAACGCTATATATGGTAGGCAGGTAGGTCCACCTTCAGCTTACTTGTTCTCTAAATTTTCGTCTTGGTACTCAATTGTTGTGCTTTTTGGCGGCCTCTTTGACAAGTTCTTCTGTCTTTCTCATTAGCTATAACTTCAGTTTTTGACAGTTCAAGAACAGAATATACTGGGGTCAATTGCACGGATTAAATTACCGTTAAATACAGCTGCGTGTGGGCAAAAATAAGACTTCAAAGCTTCTAGTGACGTTTCTACCGTGATAATCGATAGTTTTAGAGTAAACTATCGAAGAGAGCTCAGGATTTCATTGTACCGTCGCGTTAGGGCTTTTTCGGTTGTTTGCCTTTCTTGAAAAATTGTTTTTACTCGATAAGAGTACTCTTTCCTATGAATGATATAAAGTGATTTCGATTTTTTTAAATAGGAACCATTATGAAGAGTTTTGGAACATTTACGTCCAGTTAGAAAAATAATTGACAATTTTTTCTCCCAAAATTTCAGATTCTTTTCAGATTAAAAATACCTTAGTTGATGAAACTTGTTGCCCATAACTGTCACATATTTCTTAAACAAGTGTATAAAATTTTATTAAAATCAATTAAATTGTTTTTGAAAATGTGCACAAATAAGGAAGTGTTTTTCCAAGGTCCAAGGAGTTTTCACTACAAAAAAAGAACATAACAGATTTTTAAATATTGATTTCTCATTTGATTGCAGTTGATTTGACGGCTTAGATAAACGGCTTTTGAACTTTGTTTAAAAAAAAAATGAAGAAAAAAACATTCAAACTTCATCAGCCTTGAATTGTTTAGAATGAATTCAAGCTTGGTAAACGTTGATGATTGTTTAAGTTTCATGGCTGGTTTCAAAGGACGAAACCGCAGGTCGCCTAACTAACGTTATTCGCGTTCCTATCTTCACTTTGCCAACTCATTTAGCCTATGTGGAGCACAACTCCAACTCAGAGGTTTGTGCGAGCATTAATTCTCATCCCACTTTGCAAAGGTGTCGTCACTAACGTCAAAAAGCTCCATTCAAAATGAAATGTCCTGTCGCGTTTATATATTATCACGGATAAGAGTTTTCCCGCCAAATCAACCCTTTTTAACTTCAAATTAACCTTTTCTATTAACCATTAAAATACTTAAAAGATGGTATATAATATAGCTTACATGTAAATGTGAAATTGTAAAGTGAAATTACTATATATATTTAAGAATTTTTGTTAAATATGAAATTTTGAGCTCTTTGAATACCGTTAGAAATTTAATTATAATTAAAACTAGATATTACCTAAAATTAAGAATAAACATAAAAGAACTTCTTTTAAAATGAATATGTTTTTAAATATAAAATGGGCTTAAAATATAAAATATAAAATACCACATGAAAATTAATTAGTATTTTACGTTCACAAATATAAAATTGTTAATCTGAAGTTGAAAAAGGTTATTTGAATGATAAAAAAGATTTGAAATTAGCAAGGTTAATTTGAAGCAAAAAAGGGTTAATTTCAAATTAAATTAGGTTAATTTAAACGTAAAACGTGTTAATTCGAAATAAAGAAATTAATTTTATGTTAAAAATAGTTTAATTTGAAATTAACAAGTTAATTTGACGCTAGGAAGAGTTAATTTGACATGGAAAAAGATTAATTTAAACTTAAAAAAGGAAAATTTGAAATTGAAAACGTTAATTCAAAGTGACAATGGTTAATTTGAAGTTTAAAATGGCTAACTTGAAATTGCAAAAGTTAATTTTAAGTGAAAAAGGGGTTAATTTGAAATTAAAAGCGTTAATTGAAAGTTAAAATGTTAATTTGAAGTTGAAAATGGGTTATTAAAAATTACAAAAGTTAATTTTAAATTAAAAAGGGTTAATTTTAAATTAAAAAGGGTTAATTTGAAGTTAAAAACGTTTATTGAATTTAAAAATGGGTTAATTTGAAATTAAAAAGTAATTTGAAGTTAAGACGGGTTAACTTAATAATTTTCAATCAATAGCGTCAATTGAAAGTTAAAATGTTAATTTAAAGTTCAAAATGATTAATTTTAAATGACAAAAGCTAGTTTTAAGGGTAAATTAGTAAGTAATTAAAAGGGTAAATTTGAAATTAAAAGCGTTAATTGATAGTTTAAAATGATTAATTTGAAATTACAAAAGTTAATTTTAAGGGTAAATTAGTAAGTAATTAAAAGGGTAAATTTGAAATTAAAAGCGTTAATTGAAAGGTAAATTATTAATTTGAAGTTTAAAATGATTAATTTGAATTTACAGAAGTTAAATATACGTTGAAAAGGGTTAATTTGCCAGTAATAGCGTTAAGTGAAAGTTAAAATGTTAATTTAAAGTTTAAAATGAGTAATTTGAAATTCCAAAAGTTAATTTTAAGTTGAAAAGGATTAATTTGAAATTAAAAAGTCCATTTAACTTAAAAAGTGTCAATTTAAGTTTAAAATGGGTAAATTGAAATTCCAACCATGAATTCAATCTTAAATGTATTTGTTAAATGTAAACAATGTTTGTAAATCCCAGGCCCTGAAGATGATCTCAATAAAGATCGAAACGTTGGCACGATAAAGAAAATGTTTTTCTGAAACCTACATCACACCAGACCGCATCTCACGATTTCTGAATAATTATAGATTGACGGTCACTAATCACCACACACTTTTGATTATTTTAATTTTGATTTTACAGAGTAGTAATACAGTCTTACTACGCCAGGAGATGGTTAAGATTATTTCTGTATTAACTATATATTTCTAATTTCTTCTGTATTCCTAATTTCTCTCTCTATATTCCTTATTTCTGTATATTCCTCCAGTTTTTCTTTAAAGTTCTCTGTTTTAATGAATTATGCTTTTTCATCTCAACCAAGATCTTAGATTAAAAGTATAATTAATTAATATAATTAAAACGGTCAATTATGACTACTAAAATATGTAAGAGTTCTCTATTTGCTTTAGAAAAAAGAAAGACCCTCTTTCTTTATTTAATGTTGAATCGGTCATAAAAAGTCAATACATATTTTAATGTGAGAATTTGGGACTGAGATAATGAGTGTTCAAGGCTACTGCTCGTAGAGCCCGCGGTCGTGGGTTCGATTCTCAATGTCGCTCCTGGAATTTCTGACTCCTATTAAAAACCCTTTAGGTTTTTTACTGGGGCTTTATTACTAATATTTTGACTTGTTGATGGAAAGTTGATGAATTGTATTTATTTTTCACTTGACTTTTCTCTCTGTTTATATTTTCAATTAAAAAGTTCAGAATTTTTATAAATACAAATGTCATTTTTGGACAAATGAAATTTAGTTATCTGTTGGTTTGAAAAAACATGAGAATTCATAATAGACCGTGTTTACAATGGCGAGGATTTTTCTCCTGATAGACAAAAAGCGATAAATTTTTAGTATCGGGATAACGATCTCTTGTAATTCATTACAAAACAACGGCCATCACGCTAAACAGTGAATTTATCACTCCCCAACTGTGACTTTACTTGACTTCTTGAGTGTAGATTTATTTTAGGCGAAATTTATCGCCTCAGAAGTTGTATAACGTTTATCCACAGGACGACCCGATGTTGGGGTGCGTCCGATTGAGATATCAGTTCATTGCCCCTTCCGAGATTGCCATTTTTCCCCCCGGCTCGCAATATGCGGATAGAATCAGAGATTTTCATAGAATGATAACCATTTCAGGAGGACATCATCCTGTTTCCTCCCGCAGGTGTTTTCTTATCTAATTTCCCCTCGCCCATTTATATTTTTATCACGGTATGCCCAACTCGTTTGCGAAATCGAAAATTAAACGGTTCGCTCCGACACGGATATTTCACTTTAGGCATTCGTCTTCAAACTAATTTGCATCCAGTACTCGATATTACGCTAATTTCCACTTAAAACTAATCCACACGCACTTACTCGCTAATCAGACACTCGCTTGGATTCGCGTTGAATAAACACGTTTGAATTGACAGTACACAACATCCAGATTCTAGTGCAACTTTCTTCAACTATATTACCAGAAAGGTTGCGCGATGTGTCCGACAATATAGAAGCCTGATATTTCTTGGCTCCTTCCAGAGATCGTGTAGGCATGCCGCCGAATTTAGGAATGATTGTCGGGCACAGTAGCGAGTTTCTGGGTCCCCTGTTCCGCTTTTTGGTTTTTTTTTTATTGTATATAAATCTATTATACACCGTATGGCTAACCGACTTCCTACTTCCAACATTTGCTATTCTATCCCTCAGTCAATCCCCCTCTCCCTCTCACCCTCTCTCACTCCCTCTCGCTCCATCCCTCTCTCTATCAACCCCTCTCTTTTTCCCTCCCTCTCTCCTTCACCCTCTCTACCCCCTCTCTCTCACCCTCTCTCCTCTCCTTCGTTCCCTCTCACTCTCTCTCCCTCCCTCTCACCCTCTCCATCCCNCCCACTCCCACTCCCTCTCCCTCTCTCCGTACAATTGATTTTTGTTCATTTTCTTGATAAAAGTAAATTCTGCCCTTAATTTGTCTCATTGTTTTTATAATAAATATTTGTTTATGTTATGTTTTAAATTGGGTATATCAATTAAATAAGCAGGTATACACTCTTAATCATTAGTCCAAAACCAGAATAAAGGATTTTTCAATGTTTACTTTTTACGGAATTTAAAATGTTTATTCAATCCCATTTGAATTCTGAAGCAATAAACTGTTTAGTTTTCATCTTTCTTTTCTAACTTTCAATTTTAAACTTAAAAACGGCACTCAGTGTTGAGGATGTTGAGCGTGGTGTTGTACTTTTTGATGACGGATGTTCTATCAGTTAAGCAGCTATCGCCATCGGAGTTCCCTACAAAACACTGCGAGACGCAGTTAGACGTTTTCGAAAAACTGGGTCCTACCATAGAAGGTCCGGTTCTGGACGCCAAGTAGATAAAAGAACACAGGATAACCGTTTATTGACTTGAGAATTTTGCGAAGCCGGTACCTTACTGTTGTTCAAGCGATTCATCAGCTCCAGGGAGTTCGAGGTGGCAAATTTCTGAACACACTGCTTGAAGAAGATTAAATCAGTATGGACTGATGGCTTTTCGCCCCGGAAGAGGGCCAGAATTGGCCAGAACATTCAGAGTAGCACGGCTCGCATTTGCTTTATTATACAGCTATTAGTCTTTGGACGATTGATCTGATGTACTTTCTACAGATCAGTGTAAATTCGCTGTACGGTCTCCAAACGAACGTGAAAGAGTGCGGAGAGAGCAAAATGAATGGTACGAAGCTTGTGCGTTACTTATGACTTCGATTAAATCAGCGACAATTCTATTCTAATGCGCTATAATGCCCGTCCAAATGTCGCTCGCATAGTACAAAGGTACCTTCAACAGCATAACGTCAGGTTCTTAGCATGGCCAGCCCGTTCTCTAGGATTCGAACATTTATGGGTTAACCTCAAAAGAGCACGTCCATCACTTCCTGATACCTTCCATGATCTCGAAACGGTTACTCATGAAAAATGGACTAACCTCCAGCTAGAGACATTTCCAGACTGGTAGAAAGTATGCCGAGGCTTCTTCGAGATCATGGAGACAAGAAGAGAAAATATGCGATATTGAAAATTTAATTAAAAATCTAATTAAAACAAATTTTATCTGTTCGTCTTTTTGTTTCATTTTCTTTTTTTACTTTTACTTTTTTGGACAAAGACTCAATTATTAAACGTTAAAAATCAAGAAACTTTGATTAATACATAAAAATATATACAAATCAAGTTATACTACAAGTGGGTGGAATTTTTTGCCTGTCAGTGTATTCATTTGGGCGACTGTATTTACAGTTGTTTGTTTTAGGCTTTATTGTTTTGAATGTGTAGGTGCTGAAATGAGCTGTTGAAAACCCCTGGACCGGTTGGGAAACGACTAAATACTGGACATTTGGCTAAGGGAGATACTAAGCATAGTAACAGGGTAGAAGAATTCCAACTGAGGTGTAGAACATAGGGTCAGCGCATCGGGAAATGCCCTTCGGCGTTGAAACTCCAACCGTTTTAACAATAAATCAATATTGGTCATTATAAAACTAAAATTGCCATAAAAATATTTTTTCTATGGAAGCGTATTTATTCTCAAACCTCTTCCATGGGGTAGAAATATCTTATTGCAAAGAATATAGATCCAAGGCAAACGCTCCGCGTCTGGGGGATAATAAGGGATATGTTGAAAATATTACAGCGTTGTGTAACCTCTTTTCATAGGTCAGAGCTCTCAGTGGAATAAAAACTGAAATAGCGGATCAGATTGTCTAAATTTAGATGGCATCTCAGGATGGAGATTCACTAGTCGTTTATCCAAGATTTCTATTTAAACGATAAGTCTGGAAGAAAGTGAATAATTACGAAACAATTCACCCTTTGCTTCTTTATTATCTCATCCAGTGGAAAACTGGAGAACGGCACCTTATTTGGGTAAATTCACCACAGCAGACGTCATCAGATATTTACATCATACTGTGCAGTGTAAAGGGCTGCGTAAGTACAACATTATAATATATTAACAAATGCAAGGTAATTAAATTTTCTAAAAATATCCGACCTCTTGACTTTGATTGTTTTGACTATTTCGTTGATGGGCAGAGATTGGAAGAGGTTGACACTATCTCCGACCTTGGTGTCGTTTTCAGCAGAAAGGGTGATTTCAGTGATTATATCAAACAGATTCGAGGTAAGGCTCTACGCAATTTTGGCTTTATTACTAGGTTTTCTAGGGATTTTAAAAACATCTTGGCAGTTAAAATATTATATCAATCCCTCGTTCGTAGCCATCTGGAATATGCAAGTGTCGTGTGGTCCCCTTACTACGTTGGTGAGATTAGCGACTTGGAAAAGTACAAAAGAAAGCAACCAGGATAATGGTCTTCAGATTTGGTCTTGCACACCTGAATTACTTGGAAAGACTGAACTAGCTTGGTCTTGAGTCGCTTATCTCCCGCCGTATTTTTTCCGATCTCATTTGGGGTTGGAAATTGTGGAATGGGGCCATTGATATCCTGAACTTACATTTATCGCTGTGTGCCTCAGCGACCACTTAGGAACCATAATTTGTTCTTTGTTCCACACTACAAAACAGAATATGGACTAAATTCACCCCTACCGAGGATAATGAGATTGCTGAATTATTATTCTAATGAAATAGATGTATTTCGCGATTCCTTGAATTCAGTTAAAGTTAAATTAAAATGTTTACTTGCCTTGAATCATTAAACCTTGTGTTTTTGTTATTATTGCTTAATTGTTCATTTGTTCTTTTTGTTATGTGCCTTTTTTTGACTACTCCTCTTGTAGATTCTTTCTGTTGGAGTTATAATAAATAAATAAATAAATAAATTATCTGAGCAATGAGATTTTGCTAATTTTGTTCACAAACCAATCCATTCCATTATTCGGTCGCTTTTTAATTTTTGATTGTTCTAAAAACAAATGTGATGTTGGATGAGAAGATGCAGGAGAATTAATCTAACACACAAACTCGCTGAGGCACATTTAAACATCATGACTACACCAGCTCTTGCTCAACTTATGTATTATGCGCCGTATGGCTAACCGACTTCCTTCTACTTCCAACCACTCCTGTTCAGTATTCTATCCATCAGACTTTGTACCTCTCTCTCACTCTCTCTCTCTCTTTGTTTTCCTATTGGGTCCGATCTCTGCTCACGGTTTTCTTGGAAGATTTTTATTTCTTTAAAATAACCGGATTCTTCTCTAGAGCATGGTATCGACGTCTAATTTTTTCGAGAAGGATTCTCCTAACTATTATAGCCTTTCTTGGTTATAATAGGTCAGTTGTTCACTTTATAGGTCCTCTTTAAAGCTTTGCTACCTCGTTACCTGAAATTCTCTTATAATCTATTTAGGCAGTTCCTGACTCGTTTCAAGTTGATCTCGTGGGCTTAGCGAGCTCTTAGAACTGCCTTGCTGTAACAATAATGTGGGAAGTTTAGGGTTCGACAAACAGCTGAGGTCATCGCCGGCCCTATGCGTATTTTTATTACTTTTTCGGGCCTTCCACGCATATATTTTTCAACCTGCGGCCATTTGAGCGTGTCATCTGTAATTTAATCTCCACATTTATATGGATACGATGTCTATATTCAAAAATGCAAGTCTTTTCTTTATACCTCAGGTTGATAACTATAGAATAGACATATAACATACAATACATATACATACATCTCCATACAGAAAGAAGTTTGGTCACATTCTCTCCCCCAGAGTACTCGATATTCTTTAGGATGGCTTAAACAACCCCTTCCTTTCACGTTAATAAATTATATTTATTCCAACAAATTAACATAAACACAACAGCCGATGTAAACATGGAACTCCGGTCACATTCACTCTTCCGGAGTACTCGATGTTCCTCGGGGCGTGATTGAACCATTCATGCTAATAACTTACTTTTATTTTCCAGACGTCACCCACTCACCCCACTGTTCTTCGGGAGGGGGGAACCCCACTCTATTTATACTTATAATTTGTTTTTGCTCTCCAGACATCGCAGACTCACCCCAGAGTGCCCGATATTCATCAAGGCTTTGTCAAGCCCATTTCATTCTCACTAATTACTTACTTTTGCTCCCCAGACGCCACACTCTCACCTCTGAGTGCTCGATATTCCCCGGAGCTGGCCAGGGAATATAAAAGTATTATAATTATTAATTATTATTTCACCCAGGAGATGTTTATTATTTATTTTATGTCTCATTTCTATTGTTGTTCACACCATGAGCCCCTAAACCACAAAATTATATCACATCATTATATCTCATCAGTAACGTACCAACACCTCAGACCTTTGAATTTTTTTTATTACTACCTGTAAATAAAATACACATCTCGTAATTTGAGGTTATTTACATTATACACTGTATAGTCTTGAGGGGAGTTGCCAACTATTGTTGGTCTTCCAGTTTTGTGCAAGGTTAGTCCTTGATGAGGAGGTCCCGAGGCCATCTCCACTTTAATCGGCGGAGAGGATTGTAGGAAAGGATTATGTTGGAATTGGGCTAGGGGGTTGGGGTGAGTGAAGAGTTTGTAGTGGAACTGGGTGAATTTGGACGGAATTGAGTTATTTAAAAAGGGTGTTTTGAGGTCATTGTGGAGGGTGGCGTTGGAGACATAGTAAGGAGCGTCAACTATAATTCTAAGGACTTTGGATTGGAAGGATTGAATTCGTTGGATGTTGGTAGGTTGGTAGGTGCCCCAATGTCCGTATGTCCAAATCGGTTTCAGTAATGTTCTGTACAGTGTTAGTTTGTTTTTTGTTGACAAATTACATTTGCGTCTGAGTGTGTTCATAGACTAGTCCGAATATCAAATCGGTTCCTGTCTTTTTATTTGGATGTGTTGTTTCCACGTCAGTCGTGAGTCAAGATAGAGCCCAAGGTATCGTACTCAGTCAGCTTTGGGAATAGGGATGTTGTTGAGGTGTATTGTGTGAAGAGTTTTACTTCGGAGGGTAATGTAATATGGGTGCATTTGTTTTCATTCATTTTTATTCTCCATATTCCTCCATTCTGCAATCCGTTGTACGTGTGAGTGGAAATCCTCATAAGATCAGACAGCCAAGCAGCTATTAAAGCATTAGCATGTAAAAGAATTACATCAAAACTAGTCAGTGAATGCATTCAAAATCGTCAAAACCTGGGAAAACACAACAATCTTGGGTGCCAGGGCACAGGGGAATTTTGGAAGCAGACAAACTGGCCAGAGGAGGATCTGCAAGACCATACACAGGCCCCGAACCTATCCTTGGGATAACAAAAATAAACATAGAATCCTCCATCGCAGAATGGATCCAAGCAAAACAAAAGAGAAGTGGATAAACTCTAGCGGTGCTAGACATAGTAAACTTATGATGAAACAACCATCACCAAGATTGGCAAAAACACTGCTGCAATTGGAGAGGGCAAAACTCAGAGGAGTGGTGGGACTACTAACCGGTCACTGGTATCTGAGAAAACATCTACACAACATGGGTATATACAGCGATGATCCCATCTGCAGATTATGTAATGAGGAGGAGGAAACAGCCACTCATATCATCTTCGAATGCGAAGCAACAGCTCAATGGAGGTTTAACCTAACGTACGGAAAAGACACAGGGAACCAAATTGCAGCAATAACAGTCAATGACCTGATACTTCTAGAAGAAGGATTGAGTCTATTGACTGAACTAAGGAACTAGGAAGGTACAATAAGCCAGAAGGCTGCAGTGCCTGGGGAATACAAACCCCTTCCTAGTATCCTTTCCACCATACCATACCATACCATACGTGTGACTGGAGCTCCTCCGAAGCTTTTTAGGGTATGAATTGGACGAAAGGACGTCTGTGTCGGCGAAGGATACAAGGAGAGTAGAATGTATGGATGAGATGTCTAATGTGTAGAGGATGTACAAGAGTAGTCCGAGCACACTACCCTGTGGTACTCCCGCTCCCACAGGACAGTAGTCGGAGTAGTCCGACCCTTGCCGGGCTCTGAAATATCGTCCAGCAAGGTAGGATCGAAGGATAAGGTATAAGGTGTTTGGAAGGACGCGCTTTAATTTGTACAGGAGATCTTCGTGCCATACACGATTAAACGCCTGTGATATGTCTAGGAAGGCTCCCGCACAGTAACCTTCGGCCCGAGGGATGAGAAGTTAGTTCCTACTCACAGTAATTTGTTTTGCAACGATCCGGATTTCGAGCCTTTTTAGCTCATCATCAGGTTGAAGGGCTTCTACAACCACGTCTCTCGACATTAATTGCCAAAGTGAACCCGCTGATACCTCCGCCAACGCGACGTTCCAATTAGCAGCTGATTTTTTTAATGGCGCTCAATTTGAACGTGCGAAACGCGGAAATTATAACACAAATAAATATTATACTAGTAAATACTTAATATTATTAAATTACTATAAAAATAATAACAATTAAAATAATTAGTTTAATTATTTGGATGTTTGATATTATTTATATACATATTTAAAATGGGAGGTAGATCAAAATCTGTTATATTATTAATGCATTTATCACCATGTTCAATTTTACATTTTTTAATTTCAAATTTCTCAAACCAATCTAATTCTTTCTCTTTTTTGAAACTACGTAACACTCTTGTATTTAGATTTGAATTGAAATTGTTTTGTTTCTTTTAGATGGTCCTTAAATTCCGAAAATTTGCTCGATTTAGGCAAGAGTTATTTTAGTTTAGAGAGTCCATCGTTTATCATTTCTATTCTAAGCTTAGTAAGAAAAAGCGAAAAAGAAAACTTTGTCGATTCTTCTTAAATTTCAAATTCTACTGAAACGGCCAACAGTGTAGTTTTAAGTTTTGTAATTATTTTACCTTGTTAATGGGCTCATCTGTGACAAAATTTATAGAGCACATTAAAAATGCAGTAAATAGCATTATTTATTTCCTTGTTTTATTATATTGTACTAATGAGACAATTTGTTTGACAAGTGTAATTATATAAAGAAAAGGGACTTGGAAATTTCCACCCCCTCTCACTTGCTAATGGCCATTTTAGTTGATGCTCCTATTAAAAATTAAAATTAAAAAAAAAAAAAAAGAGAAAAGAGGGACGGAGTTGGGAACTTTTATAACTGGGAAAGTTAAAAGTCATTTATTAAGGGTGGCCACTCTGTGACCGGGAACACATCTTAAACTGTTTGGTGTTGGAGACGAGGTTGATTCCCCCTCGTCCCACTACGTTCGTAAGCTCCCAACTTTTCTCGCCGCTCCGCTTTCAATAAGAGGCCCGTCGATAATTTTTTAATGAAAAACACTTCGGCTTTATCTGAAAGGGATTTCTTTAGAAAAAAAAAAGCTGGTTTACCTAATTAATTTAAGATCTAAGAAAGAAAACTGACCATCCTTTCATCAGGGATGTTATAAAAATACTGAAACAATGCTATAGGGGAACAAATTTTTAAATCTAAAAATAAAGCCTTTATTAGCACAAGAGAATCAGTCAATGGAAAAACCCTTTGTTGCTAATAAATAAATGAAACTAAAAAATTCATGTAGGAATATAGCAAAAGTTTCAACCATATTAATAGAGGGGATAGCTACAAAGCCTTCTGCGTCTCGACCTACAAAATCTATTGTGCTTCTTTATTTTTGTTAGAAGAACTTACCAACTTCAATACCTCAATACAAAAGGCCATCGTTTTCTTAACCACAATATATAATGCCATCCTACGAACCACTCACTTTCCTCTCTTATGGAAAGATTGTGTCGTTATTCCCATTCCTAAAGCTCACAAAACCTCCCAACTACATAATCTACCTATCAGCCTTCAATTCAAAATCCATGAAAGACTCATTTTAAAGCAATTTATACCCCAACTTCATAATATCATTCATTCTCACCAATTCGGCTTCTGTCCTCACCATTCCACGATCCAACAAGGTGTCGATAGTCTCTGCTCTTAAGAGTAAAGAAGATTGTTTGGGTGTGTTCCAAGAAGTAGGACAGGCTTTTGTTAGGGTGACCGGGGTATTTACAAATTTAAACACGTCCTACCCAACATCCTACCTAACCGACCGCTGCAGCAACGAGTTCTCGGATTAGACTGATACAAGCCGGCGTTTCACAAAGGAATATTCTTGGCCTCATCCGTTATATCATCGTGCTGGCCTACCTATGCACCCTAATACCATCATCACCCCCTACGCGGACGATACAATTTAGTCCTCTAACTTGAATCCTAGCCAAGCTAGTTCCAACCTCCAAGAGGGTTGAGCTTACTGAAGGCTGGTGCAGAAGAGGACAAGACTGAATGAAGAGATATGAAAAGAAAAAAAACAGTCTAGCTTTCCACTATACATCAAGAACTAAGAGATACAGACTTACATTCAAGTCAAATACTTAGAACTATACTGACATGACTACACTATACTTAAGAGATAACGGAACAGAACACTTGGACAACTACGAAAACTTTTAGGTCTGAAATCGGTTTTGACCGTCAAAATTAAGCGAATCTTATGCAAGACTTGATTATTCGGAAATCGTGAGATACGGTCTGGTGTCACGTAGGTATATATGACAGAGCCATTTATTTAAAATTTCTTCTGGTCTGGTTATTAACAGTCTATTTGTTCGTTCCATTAAGCTAATAGTTACTGGAGAGATATTTGACAAAGGTGTATAAAAGCTATTTTTATTTTATGATACACACTGATAGGCAAAATAATTCCACCCAATTGACTTTTTTTTAATTTTCTCGATAAAAGAAAATTCTGCCCTTAATTTATCTCATTGTTTTTACCTATAAATATTTGGCTATGCTATGTTTTAAATTCGGGATATCAATAAGAGGTAAACATAGTTAATCTTTAATCTAAAACAAGGGTAAAGGATTTTTCAATGTTTATTTTTTACGGAATTTAGAATGATTAATTGGAGATCGTGAGATGCGGTCTGGGGTGATTTGGATGTAGAAAAACATTTTCTTTATCATGCCGACGTTTCGATCTTTATTGAGATCATCTTCAGGGCCTGGGATTTATAAACATTGTTTAAATTTTACAAATATATAATGAATTTATACAATTCTTTTTTAATCTAAAATTTTCTAGCATTGCATAAATTCATTCTTTTTTTAAATCTAAAATTTTCTAGCATTGTATAAATTCATTTTTTTAAACTAAAATTTTATCGCATTGTATAATTTAATTTTTTCCACATCTTATATATGTATTTGTAAAATTTAAACAATGTTTATAAATCCCTGGCACTGAAGATGATCTCACGATTCCCAAATAATCATTAATTAACTTTCACTAAACACCACACATATTTTTTATTCACTGATTTCTTCAAATGCTAATTTATCTGATAGGTAAGAACTACATAGTCTATCGTATCTACTTAATTATCGTCCAGGGCTTTATACAAAAGATAAGGACCAGAAAAAACTACAAGTTTCATATAATAACGACTTAAATGCATTACGCCATTGCAATATTTCTACCATATTGACATTACCTTTGTCGTTCCACGCATGTCAACGTTGATGTCATCCATTTAAGCCAACCCAATTTAGCACATCTTTAGCGGAACATGGAGATCGATGTCATGGACTGTATTTTAATTATGTATATACAATGCAATTTGAAGGTATGGTTGATATGTCATGAAGCAATGGAGCTGAAATAATTCTAATAGGCGGAATCGAACTAATATTGTGAACTAATGTTGACAATAAAGCCAAAATGCATTTATATATAAATAAGTCATTTGTTAAGTAATTGGGATTCCTCATTAATAATTTATAAGCAGAACTGTCGGCTGTATAATGCTAAAACATATACATTTTTGCCCATAAGTGCGGTTTTTCACTTAAATTTTCTTTTCTATAATTTAAATTTCGTCATTGTCACACTCTTTTCGGTCATTCGAATAAATTAAAATACAAGTTGTAAAAGTTTGTATAAAGTTATTGTAACATTTACCCGTTTCTTTTAACGCGGCGTAAGGGGTCTTAGACACTGGCATAAGGACGATGTCGTCGTAAACATGCCGTAGTGGTTTGGGATCCTTGGTGAGATTGTCCTTTATTTTTCCGAGTAGGACTGGGAGGGCAACACTCATCTGGTGGATGAACAATTTACCAGGGCAGCTGAGTCGACGGTTTCTCCGTGAATCGTCGATAGCGACTCCATTTTTTTTCTTTTTTTCCTTCTTCCACGCGTCGCAATATAATGACAGCCGAGACCCTGCGGGTGGATCAACACGTTTTTTACATTTCAGACGGGGGAAAAAAAGAACTAGAACCGCGAAACGGGTAAAATAGTCTATAAAGAGAAAAATAAACACACACTAAAAGTTTTCAGCGTTTTCACGGTTCGCCTTCTCTGCCGTTTCTCTTTTTCTTTTAAGAGAAAAAATGATATTTTAGCATACGTTTGTTTAAAAAAAGGATTTCTGGTTGATTTTCCAAAATTAGGGATTAGGGATAATTTATACATAGCGAGGTGAGCTGGAGTAGTAAAAAAACGACATTAACATGAATGTCGTAGAGAATGTTCTCGAAAGAAAATCAGTGATGAAAGGATTAAGCAGACGGACTCAGATACCGAACTTAAATCTATCAACTTTAGTTCTATTAATTAATCTTTATATAAGGTATTGGTTGAGATAAAAAAGTCAGTGTCACGAGCGGGATTCGAACCCACGACCTTCGGGTAAATACGCCGCTGCTCTACCACTTCAGCTATCCTGACTTCGATCCGCTCGGACACCAACTTCCCATTTCAACCTCACCTCTCGAATTTTACCTCCTTTTTGCCATTTTTCAAATTCGAAAGGTGGGGTTGAGATGGGAGGTTAGTGTCCGAATGGATCGAAGCCAAGATAGCTCAAGTGGTAGAGCAGCGGCGTATTTAGCGAGGGTCGTGGGTTCGAATCCCGTCGTGACACTGACTTTTTTATCTCAACCAATAAATTATGTAAAGATTATTTAATTGAAAAATGTTATTCCATCAATCGGACCAAGAACTCTAATGAATTTAGTTTTATTATACAATTATTCCTTTTTCACGTTTAATCTGACGTCATTATCTGACGGATCGATTTTGTCGAGTCCGTCAGGGAACTGAATTCTCACCTTATATATGCATAAGGGCGTGCTTTCCTCAGGGAAGCATACTTGGCCCTTTTCTATTTTCCATATACACTGCAGATATTCCTAAACATTTCGACACACTCATTCGCTGATGATACAGCGATTCTTACACGCAATTCAGACCAATTCGATTGAAGCGAAAGTGGCCCCGAGACCTTCTCATTGTGTGAAGACTGAACAAGATATCAGTGTGAAGGAGTGTTACCGCTGGGCAACTTCTCCTAAAAGAGCCTCAAATGATAATTCAACATATACGAACATATTTACTTAATACATCACTTGGTGTAAATACCAAATAAATGTAATAAAAAAACGTTTAATCAATTTAAAACAGTCAAATAAAATTTATAAACTTACACATTTATAGTCATATCTGACCTAAAAACAAATAAGCAGGTGACTACTGATCCAGCGCAGTGCGGAACTGAGTTTCAATATGCGTAGTACAACGCTACATGTATAATGTTTTGGCTTCATGTTATCCGCATCATAGCGCCTTGTCTTATATGCTAGAATTTCTGTTCGAATCAGCACGAAAAAAAAATCACATCAAAATTAGTCAGTGAATGCATCCAAGATCTCCAAAACCTGGAGAAACCCAACAACCTGATGATATCTTGGGTGCCAGGGCGCAGGGGAATTTTGGGTAACCAAAAATCAGAGTCAGTGGCCGGAGGAGGATCTGCAAGACCAAGCATAGGCCCCGAACCTATACTTGGGATAACAAAAACAAATAGAGAATCCTCCATCGCAGAATGGATCCAAATAAAACAAAAGGAGAAGTGCGCTAGACACAGTAAACTTATGATGGAACAACCCTCACCAAGACTGGAAAACTCACAGCTGCAAATGGAGAGGTCTTGACTCAGAGGAGTGATAGGACTACTAACCGGTCACTGGCATCTGAGAAAACATCTACAAACATGGGCATATATAACGATTATCCCACCTACAGATTATGCAACGGGGGTGAGTGAAGAGTTTGTCGTGGAACTGGGTGAATTTGGACGGAATTGAGTTATTTACAAAGGGTATTTTGAGGTCATTGTGGAGGGTGGCGTTGGAGACATAGTAAGGAGCGTTAACTATAAATCCAAGGACTTTGGATTGGAAGGATTGAATTCGTTGGATGTTGGTAGGTTGGTAGGTGCCCCAGAGTCGTATGTCCAAATCCGTTTCAGTAATGTTCTGTACAGTGTTAGTTCGTTTTTGTTGACAAATTACATTTGCGTCTGAGTGTGTTTATAGAATAGTCCGAATATCTATTCGGTTCCTGTATTTTTATTTGGATTTGTTGTTTCCACGTCGGTCGTGAGTCAAGATAGAGCCCAAGGTATCGTACTCAGTCAGCTTTGGGAATAGGGATGTTGTTGAGGTGTATTGCGTGAAGAGTTTTGCTTCGGAGGGTAATGTAATATGGGTGCATTTGTTTACATTCATTTTTATTCTCCATATTCCTCCATTCTGCAATCCGTTGTACGTGTGATTGGAAATCCTCATAAGATCAGACAGCCAAGCAGCTATTAAAGCATTAGCATGTAAAAGAATTACATCAAAATTAGTCAGTGAATGCATTCAAAATCGCCAAAACCTGGGAAAACACAACAACCTGACGATATCTTGGGTGCCAGGGCACAGGGGAATTTTTGGGCAAAAACACTGCTGCAATTGGAGAGGGCAAAACTCAGAGGAGTGGTGGGACTACTAACCGGTCACTGGTATCTGAGAAAACATCTACACAACATGGGTATATACAGCGATGATCCCATCTGCAGATTATGTAATGAGGAGGAGGAAACAGCCACTCATATCATCTTCGAATGCGAAGCAACAGCTCAATGGAGGTTTAACCTAACGTACGGAAAAGACTTAGGGAATCAAATTGCAGCAACAACAGTCAATGACCTGATACTTCTAACTGAACTAAGGAACTAGGAAGGTACAATAAATCAGAAAGCTGGAGTGCCTGGGAAGGACAAACCCCGCTTCCTAGTGCCCTCATTACCATTTCCATTCTGTTCGAATCCCAGCGTAGCCCATGGCATTTTAATTGAAAATATTATTTTTAAAAAAATCTAAAGTGGTTTGAGCCTTCGTCCGCGATTCATATGACTTTACTAATTAGTTATTACTTTACTTTTACCTTACCATTTTTTAAAATTTTATTAGACTACCGAATGAGATTAATTGGTAATGTAGGGAAAATTCATACAACCTTCTCGATCTTTTTTAATCATCCAGTCTTTCATCAGGTGACTGTAGACGTATTCCTTTGTAGTATTCAACGCGAAGACCCTTAATTACCATTATTAAAACTGAATGCAGTAAATAATCAAAAACTGTGTGCTCGACTTTATAGGGATTAAAATATTAATTAAATTAGCTAGAAATTGTCTTTTTATCGTGATCTGTAGCCAATATTGTAATTAATATTTTGCTATCTTCAAAATAAAATGTTTCATTAAAATATTTGATTCACGCCCTCCCCTTTGTAAGTCAAATCAGGTCGAAATTTGTATGATTTAATCCTTCTTACAATGTTAGAAGGTCTTCCTTTTCAAAATTTCCTGTTTATAATAAGGGTCTTTTTAATTAGTAGTAGGGCATTGTAATGCTTTCTTATTTGCGGAAATCGTTGAAGTTGTTTAAAAATGTATAAATTACTGTTCCTCAGTCTCTATCCATCGTGTCATTTTTTGATTATATTTCTCTTTTAGAAATTTCCCTTTCATTAACAGCCAGGATGCCAATATGTTCGTTAATTTTGGTATATTTTACCTAGCTTAACAATGTTTGCAAATATAGCGTTTATAAACTGTCATGTAAAATTAGTTTCCAACTAATAGCTTGTACTGCATTAGCTAGGTACGACTTAGTCTTTCTTTGGGCCAAATAAGAAAATGATTGAACCTTTTTATCATTTTTCCCTTTAAATAGTTTTCTTTTATGGTTATTAAATTATCAGTCGACTAGATTTTCTGGGTTGGGCTAAAATTCCTTTTGTTAACACTGGTTTGTGGATTTATATGACTATAACATTTTTGATTGGTATTTGGATTTATATAAGCTCAAATCTGCATAATACATTCATGTACAGAATTGAGCTCACTTCTCACAGTCCTCAACTCTAGCTTTTGTAATTTACATTAAATTACCGGTAGGCCTCGAGAATCACCCACCCAGGATGGTAGCAGTCCGTGATCAGACCTCAATCTTGTCCATCCAGTCACCTAGGTCGGGCTCGGTGTGGGGTCGACACCCAGATCATTTCAGCACCCAACGCATGCAGTACCTGGACCCAAACCCATTCACACTCATACTCATACTAAAATACATTCTTTCACTTACATATCATACATACAATTAGAGTTGTGGAGTACTCGATATCCTCCATCGCCCAACCTATTATAAACTAAAAGGGTAGATAGGATACTCAATATTCCGCCATAGATTCTTTCACATTAAACATTCACGCTAATAAATACATTCACTTTCAATACACGCTAATGACACAAAACTATTAGTATTACATACGTAGTAGTATAATAACTGGTGGATTATACATAATAACTGTTTGATGTTCGTAAAAGTGTATAATTTATTACGAATTCTAGAATTTATGATTTTTGAACTGCATTTTGTGGTACAGTTGCACCGGAAAAACCCTTGACCGGGCCCAAGAGCGGGGCACCGCTTGAACTAATGAAGGGTGTGTTGAAGGGATTTCACTGGTATTCGGGAATCCGGTCGCAAACAGTGAATTGAGATCTGAAGTTTAGAATCCGCTTTTTCGCTCCAGGTTTGAAGAAATCGTCATCCGTGATTTCCATTACAAAGAGAAAATGTTACGGACATCAGCTTTTCCACGTTCCGCATATGGGTCTTTTAAACTGACTGTGTCTCCTACTTCGGGTTTCGGAAACATTCGGTCTGAAGTGGTCATAATTTTTGTAGCTTTCTGCATCCGAACTAAAATTGAAGATTCATCTTTCTTACTGATTGAACTCGTCCTTTCACATAACATACTGATGATTCCTCATTGTCGAAAAAGTTTTCGCATGTAGGGCACTTTACAGATTCAAGAGGGGTCGGGTTCTTCCGACGAACACAGGGGTCTTTGTCAAGTGTCGGTCAGCATCAATAAAAAGAATGTTTTCCCTCTACGAATCAAGTGAAAAATCATGATCGTATTTTTTTATTCACTAATTTCGTGGTCCGCTAGACCAATTACCATTACCACATTACAATTAATTAAGGTTTTTAGTTGAGATGAAAAAAGCTAATGGCACGAGCGGCACGACATTTGAAATATGGCAAAAAGGAGGGAAAACTCATAAGGTGGGGTTGAGATAGGAAGTTGATGTCCGAGCGGATCGAGGTCACGATAGCTCAAGTGGTAGAGCAGCGGCGTATCTAGCCGAAGTTCGTGGGTTCGAATCCCGCTCGTGCCATTGACTTTTTTATCTCAACTAAAAACCTTAATTAACTGTAATTAATTTGAAACTAAATGGGTCAATCAATTTTGACGAATCGGAACTAGAAATTTTTTTTTGTGGTGTGATAATTGTTTTTCCTTAAAGTTTTAAAAAATGGTTAGGGTTTTTTTGTTACAGAAAAATAAAACGTAACATCTTTGCAATCAACGGAATGGAATTGGGAAGGGTTCTTGCTTAAGGGGGAAAACTTGCCCGACGCACATTTCTAACAAATAGAATAAAAACTCATAGCTTTCAGTTCTTAATTTGAAATTTAATTCACTATTTTAGCTGTTTTACCTCTAATTGTATTTTACAAATAAAACCGTTTTATTGCAAGAATATTAACTTGATTTTTCAAGATTTAAGATATTTAGAAAAATACATAAATGTTTTACTTTAATAATGGAATTGTATTACGAACCACTTTCGTTTTATTATTCTCACGTTTTACCCCAAAGTTCATAATATGAAAACGTTTTAAATTGAATTTATTTACTTTTTGTCAACTTAATATGGTGTCCGCAGGCCTTAAAACAATTTGATAGTGAACGACTCAGGTTACATGAAGATTATCCATCAGTTTAATAAATAGTAAAAGCAAGTTTAACACGCAATCATCTTTTGAAGAGTTATCGATAATAAATTTAAAAATGTAATCAGGTACAACAAATACAGCGCAAAGCATAGGAATACATTTTTACATAGTAGCATTAATTATTTAAATTCACTAATTTCGTGGTCCGCTTTACCAATTAAATCATTACAATTAATTAAGGTTTTTAGTTGAGATGAAAAAAAGTTAATGGCACGAGCGGGATTCGAACCCACGATCTTCGGCTAGATACGCCGCTGCTCTACCACTTGAGCTATCGTGACCTCGATCCACTCGGACATCAACTTTCTATCTCAACACCACCTTATGAGTTTTCCCTCCTTTTTGCCATTTTTCGGCGTATCTAGCCGAAGATCGTGGGTTCGAATCCCGCTCGTGCCATTAGCTTTTTTTCATCTCAACTAAAAACCTTAATTAATTGTCATGATCGTATTGTTTTTAAAATCTTTTTCACTGAGTAGATTTTTCAAAATGACTGGTGTTAACAATGTGTCATGGATCGTCATACTTCCCTAACCAGAGTATCCTATTCATAACTGAGTTTGTATTCAACTATGTTGGTCTCTCGTTATTATATATATAATACAATTAATTAAGGTTTTCAGTTGAGATAAAAAAGTCAATGGCACGAGCCGGATTCGAACTCACGATCTTCGGCTTGATACACCGCTGCTCTACCACTTGAGCTATCGTGACCTCGTGAGCTTTTTCAATGTGTAATTCTTGTTTAAAGGCCATTGTTTGTTACCATAAACATGATTTATGTATTTTTTATTTGGAGGCAACGAGTCTATTAGAAAAGAAAAGACGACGTTGGATGCCGGTTATGGCTTGGAAACGCGACAATTTGCGGGTGGAACGACGGCCTGAGGCCGGAAGCGAGGGTGGTGCTAGAGGAAAAGTTTCCGACGCCAATGCTGATTATCTAAGTTAGCTACTAAAAGGCTTTTGAGTTTGCCTTTGTACGATTTGGCCCAATTGAAAATGTATGCAGATGAGGGACGGGCGTTGCGGACGGCTCAAGTTCCAAACCTTGCGGCGGTTTAAGAACAAATCCAGACGATAAACCCTTTGAAACGCTACGGCGGTGTTTTTTTTTCTTTTTTTACAATTTATAAACAATCACCGTCGGTCATTCATGACGCTTCTCGATGAAAATCTCCCTGACTGTTACAGTTTGTCTTCTAGGACTATTTGAATAGAAAAAATAGAAGTTGAGATTCTGTACTAAGCCAAAGCGTAAAATTAATATACATATACAATCATTAATTTACATAAATCAATATTAAATATGATCGATTATTTTATATATGACTCGTTATTATTTTTTTTCTGTGGGGTCCTGTGAAATTTAATAAGTTTTTTTTTTTTTTGCAAAAATACTGACAAAGGACACTTTAAATTAACCATCCTGTTCATTTAATACACAAAGTAAAGTGGAATAGTTACATAGTTTAATTAAAATTCATATCATGTTTAGAAAAAATATTTTTTTATTTTTTTTTACCGGGTGTATGTTCACCGCCTTATATATATTACGCAGGGCGGGCGACCAGGACCCGAGGGGTTAAAAGCCTGGGTAGGCCCGTACCCCATCCCTAAAAGGTCCGGGACCTGGTCGGCTCACGAGTCCTGCATAAACCTTTTGGACCTATTCACAAACCCCAGGATTGTGGACCATTTTATCCTGGGGAGTGTTTTGGTTATGTCCTCTCCTTCGAAAGTATCGAATCTTTCCCTAGCATACCTATCGCATTCTGCAAGGTAGTGTCGCGCCGTTTCTTCTTTTGTTTTGCAGAAGCGGCAGAAGGGGTCTGGTAGAGTACCCATTATGAAGAGGTGTCTTCTCAAGGGGCAATGGCCCGTTAGGATACCTATCAGCCTCATGTCCACCGCCTTAGCTTCCGTAACTTAGGTCCGATTTATATAATTTATTTTTGTAATGTTCGTTAAGAGGTCTAGTTTTTACATGTACCATCGTTTACAGAAATAACTTTTTCGTTCAATTTTTCTAAGTTACTTTTTTTTTAAACGAGCCCCCATTTTTTGTTTCGGATTTCAAAACAAGATCATTTTTAACAATTTTTTAGAAAGTTAGCGGAATGCAAGTTTTACTAGGTATTAACAGTTTCACTCGGTAGTAATGACTAAACCTACAGTAGCCGGCCAGAGAAAAGTTGCTCGATATGTCCCACATAATAGAAGCTGGTCATTCCTTTTTTAAAAAGATAGTTCCTACTTACAGTAAGTTGTTTTGCAACCATCCGGATTTCGAGCCTTTTAGCTCTTCATCAGGCTGAAGGACTTCTACAACCACGTCTCTCGACATGAATTGCCAAAGTGAACCCGCTGATACCTCCGCCAACGCGACGTTCCAATTAGCAGCTGATTTTTTTAATGGCGCTCAATTTGAACGTGCGAAACACGGAAATTATATCACAAATAAATATTATACTAGTAAATACTTAATATTATTAAATTACTATAAAAATAATAACAATTAAAATAATTAGTTTAATTATTTGGATGTTTGATATTATTTATGTACATATTTAAAATGGGAGGTAGATCAAAATCTGTTATATTATTAATGCATTTATCACCATGTTCAATTTTACATTTTTTAATTTCTAATTTCTCAAACCAATCTAGTTCTTTCCCTTTGTTGAAACAGCTGGTCATGCCTTGGCTCCTTACAAAGAGCGTGTTGGCCGACGGATTTAAGAATGGTTTTTCGCGCTCGATAGCGAGTTTCAGAATCAGCTGTTCCGCTTTTGGAGGACGTGGGAGTCTATAGATCTGTTTAATGTTTTTGGTTTTCTTTTGTTTGAGTGCGTGTATATATTAGAGTGATTGATGAGGGACCGATGGTGAAATACAGCACCACCATCGCCCCTCCCGCAGTGTCTAGGGTCAATGGTTAAAAGTACCCCATCGACCCTAATTTAGACGATTGATGGTCGATGGAGGAATATGGAGTACTCCACCGAATAATCAGAATGAGTGCAATGTACATAGGTAAATAAATTTATTTACGCGATTGTATCATAGATGTTAGTTTTATGTTAGATTATATTTTTCATGCGTTGGCAATGAGCTGTCGAAAGCCCCTGAAATCTAACACCGTTGGGAAGCGACGACTCCTGGTATCTGGCTTATGGGGAATACTAGCGTCCAACCCACATAACGGGTAGGTTAACTCCCCTGAGGTACAGCCCCGAGGGTCAGCCCTTCGGGGTGAAAGTCCAATAGCCCGTATTTTGAAGAAAAATAAATTATCCCGTTATAAAATAAAATGCGTTCAGGACCTTCGCCTGACAGACTATCAGGCTGGACAAAGAAGGCGGAATTTCATTGCCCACATTTTAGTCCTAAAAAAGACAATCACGGAATTTTAAAATGCATTGTTTGGTCGTATAAGGCGGAATTTTTGAATAATAAAAACAATAACCGGATTTGAAGAAACTAGATTTTATAATGAAAACTAAAAAAAAAAAAAAAGTGTATCACAACCGGACCAAAATTAAGGGAGTTAGAGGGTGTACATCTTCCGGGGGACACCCTGTATATGACAATGTTATGTACATAATGAAATGGCAATAGAAATGTTCAATTTATCACGGGCTTTAAAACAAAAATATTTAAAAAAAAGTTTTCATTTTAATAATTATTTTTAAACCCGACGTTACGTAAAAATATAATCCCATTTTCTGGATGGGCGGATCTTTTCAAGTTTCCCAGATTGAGGATTCACAAGAGGTTCGGGTCTTAGATTCTTACGACAATTTTCACCTCAAATAATTCCTTTTTTATTATGTAAAGAAAATCTATTTTAAGGTTGTGTTCTAATAATTGATTTGGTATTTTGTCGCTTTTGATTTTTGTTTTTTGTTCGTGAATTTTTGATTCAGGCAACATAAACAAAGGCTATAGAAAAATTAATTATGAGATTTATCCATCTACGTGGTGATGATCTCAAATTTTATTTATATGTTGGAAAAAAAAATGTTTAGAAAGTTTTTTTTGAGGGGTGCAAAAAAAAGAATATCACTTTCTTTCTCGTTAAAAAAAACCCAATATTTTTAGATACTTTGCAACAATACAAACAGAATTCAAAGTAAATGTAGCAAATTAGGGTAATAGGTAAAGTAAGCTAAAAAAATGGGTTTTGAAAAAATTAATTCAAATTTGTTTTAAGTGCCCTTTGCAGCCCTAAAGTAAGAATTTTTATGAAAAATAAAGTATACATTTTGGGCAGGATTGGCCGCAGGCATTTTTTTCTTCAGGAAACCTGTTGTTCTACTTATAAAACTTATAACTCCTATGGATTTTATCCAAATTCAACATTATGATAAATTCACTAATTTCGTGGTCCGCTTGACCAATTAATATATTACAATTAATTAAGGTTTTGAGTTAAGATAAAAAAGTCAATGGCACGAGCGGAATTCGAACCCACAATCTTTGAAAAAGGGCAAAAAGGAGGGAAAACTCAAAAGGTGGGGTTGAGATGGGGAGTTGATGTCCGAGTGGATCGAGGTCACGATAGCTCAAGTGGTACTGCAGCGGCGTATTTAGCTGAAGATCGTGGGTTCGAATCCCGCTCGTGTTACTGACTTTTTTATCTCAACTAAAAACCTTAATTAATTGTAATATATTAATTGGTCAAGCGGACCACGAAATTAGTGAATTATATGAATTAAAATGAAGTATACTTCACTAAAGCTCTCCGTGGCCATTTCATTTGTCGTCGAGAATCCAATCCGATTACACGACATTTGAAAAATGGCAAAAAGGAGGGANTTCTTTTTTCTCATACTTCCATCTATTATGTTTCATACACCTGCTATATGTTAATTTTCTCTTCGAGTTTTTTGTTTTTGTTTTAATATTCCTGTATTTGTAAGCTTTTAAGCAGTAAACTCAGCAGACGGCTATTAGCCATGCTTATTATACTTTGTATCAGTATTTCTATTTTTTCTGTCTGTATCAATTGTAATAAAAAAAAATAAAAAAATAAATAAATAAATTAAAAAAAAAAAATGCTAGAAAGCTGGATTATTCTATCTTCAGCTTATATACGTTTTTCGTTCTTTTCCCTCGACATTCGAGACATAGAGGCAATGAGATGGCGACTATGTTGGCCAAATTCTCCCAAATCTTATTGTGGCCTAGCACTTTACCACAAAAAATACATCCAAAAATGATTCCTTAATGAGCCTAAAACTTGGTGGAGAAACTACCCAGTTTTGGTCGGAATGCTGACAGGGCTATGCTGCATAAGAAGACACATGTCCTGGAGTACAGACAGAGTAACAGGAGGGGACTGCAGAAAACGTTTTATGTTTTTATGAGGGTCTATATAGATTCCTCCTACTAGGAGAGGAAAAACCGCAAGATCCTACATTACGGAGCCGCTGGCAAAGCTATGGAGGTAGATTAACAACCTGAAGCTATCCAGGTGATTGATAAAATTAGAATAGCACAACAGATCTATTCAGGTCGAGGTGCAGAAGGCCTTGTGGCCAATTCTTTTATCCTTTTATGACTGTAAGACCTACTTTCGTAGGTTATGTATTCACAAAAAATTGTGATAACTTCTAACAAAATGTACAACGATTTAAACCTTTTACACTGCCTGAATTCTCCAACTGCACATCTAGAATAAATTTGGAGTCCATAAATAAAGAAGAACCGGAGCTATAAATAAAACATCCGAGACATTTTGTAGATTTCATCTTATTTTTTTCACTTATAAGAACACAAAAAGGAATGTTTGTTGTTATAAGTTTTAGGAAAAGAAATGCAGCATTCCATTGGTTCTAATACAGTGTACCTTGAATAAAAGCCTGAGTTATGAAGTTTTAAGTGAAATGCTGAATTTCGGAGGAGAAAATGTCCCCAGTTGATCCAGCTCCAAAGTATAGTTTTGCTATAAAAATTCGTATTTACGAGCTCTAAAGGGTGTTTAAAAGGAATTTAAAATTTATATTTTTAAAGTAATTTTTTGCTCACTTTCATGGATGCGCCTTTTGGTTTTGTAACGTTGTACATATTAAAATAAAGATAGATAAACATATGTAAAAAAGTTGCAAAATCCAAAAGACGCATCGAGTAAAAAGGTGAAAATAAATTAGTTTTTGAAGCCTTGAGAGCCCTTAATCCCAAAAGTACTTAAGATGGCGAAAAGTATTAGGTTTGTGCCATTACGTCTAGTTCTAAGGGTTCTAAAACCCTGTTAAGTTTACCGAGGATTTGTGGAATCGTTTTAATGTTATCACTATTTTTGTAATGATCACGGATTTTGTTAATCTTCGAGTTGTAAAATTGAAAGTAGGTAAAATTAGTTGTTAAACAAGAAACGAAGTTGATATTCGTTTTATGCACCCAAAAAAAAACCTGAATACAAATTTTTGGAATAATAAAACAACTTGGGGGCGTCGGTGGCCGCACACGGCGCTCATCACTGTAAGGTAAAGGTCCCGGGTTCGAATCCAGCGGCCCCGCACTCACACATTTACAAATGGGTTTTTTTTAAACACCCTGAGGGTTTATATGACCTCTGCTGTTGCAAACACTCGTAAAAAAAAGGAAAAAAACGTTTAAATGCTTTGTTTTACAAAATCACAAAATGGTTATTACATTGAAACTACTTTTTTATATCTACATTTACGTAAGCTGGAATCGATTGCCGCGCATGAGTCCGCATGTAGAGAAAGGTTGCTGGAACCGTTCCACATAATTGAAGGGTGCAATTCCTTGGCTACATATAGAGAACCTGTAGGAATGCAACGGATATAAGAAAGCTTGAGCACGGCAGCGAGTACTTGGGGTCCCCTGTTCCGATTCTTAAGGCGGCTCCAGACATGGGGTATTCGCCGAATGCCGATTGGTGCCGATTATTTGCCAAGTCTCTAGATTCTGATGTTGGCTTTCGCGAAATAGCGTGCCTACGTATTTGCGGGTTTTCTATAACCTCCTAGTTGTTGCGGAAAAGGGAATACGTATTTTGCAAATGCCGTCGGATTCCTCAACTTACTACAAATCGTGATGGACAACAGTGAAACTGTCATTGCTGCAGCTGCGATTACTATTTTGTGCAGTGGCTACAAACTAATTGAAAAACTATATTTAATTATATTTTTAATATTTTTAATTAATGTTTTAATTATAAAACAATTTATGATTTGTAAGAGCTTTCCAAATTATTGGTTCTGTTTCGTAAACATCGAGGAACTCCAAAACTGTTGAATTGGGTCAATCCATTCCTAATAAGAAAAAACAATTGTTATTGTGTAAATTAATACATCTATACAAGTTAGCAATCGTTTATTAATGAAAAGTAAATAGCATTAAATAGAAGTATACACTTACTGAGAATTTTGATAACAGTTGAAAATTGATTAAAGTTGATTCCCGAATGTGTGGATAATTTCAGTGCGGTTACTTCACGAATATTCGTGCCCTTTGAAGCGGAGAAGAAAACCGACAAAAAGCCGATCACGGCGAGCACGGGATGTTATTAGGCGAATAGCCGAGCGTCCATCCACACTAAATTCGGCTAAAATTTGCGCGTCATCCGGGGAATACAGCATGTCTAGAGCTGCCTTTTGAGGAAGCAGGGTTTAACAGGGTGGTTTGATTGTAAATAGTAGTTATATGTGTAGAGATTAGTGACCATTAATCGATAATTATTCAGATATCGTGAGATGCGGTCTGGTGTGATGTAGGTTTCAGAAAAAAATTTTCTTTATCGTGCCAACGTTTCGATCTTTATTGAGATCATCTTCAGGGCCTGGGATTTATCAACATTGTTTACANTAAACAATGTGTATAAATCCCAGGCCCTGAAGATGATCTCAATAAAGATCGAAACGTTGGCACGATAAAGAAAATATTTTTCTGAAACCTACATCACACCAGACCGCATCTCACGATATCTGAATAATAATAGAGTTGTATGTACCTAGCGTGTGGTAAAAGTTGAATGTATTTACTAGCGTGAATGTGTAATGTGAGAGGGTTGATGGCGGACTATTTAGTACTCCATCGACCTTCAATTAGGTTTATTATAGATAATAATAGTTGTAAAGGATGAATATAGACTGCTCCACCACTATAACCGATTGTGAGTGAACGGTATGTAACTGGGAGAGAATGGATTTAAGCGTGAGTGAGAGTGTGAATGGATTTAGATTTAGAAATCCAAATACAGTTTGGGCCTGAAATGACCTAATTGTGGATAGCCCCTGGAGCCCGACCTCGGTCGCTGAACCGATAACACCGAGATCTGCCCACGGACTGACAACACCCGGGGTGGGTGATTCTCGAGGCCTGCTGGTAATTGGTAAAACAATCAAAAGTATTTTTTGTTTGTGGATGTTATCCTGTGACATATTGTATTGGAATGAATATTCTGTTAGGAAAATAAAAAATAACACCAGTTTATTCTAATAACGAGTTGTTCGGGGTCGTGAAGAAAAGTTGGCACTAAAGTGGCTTTGTCTCATTAATAATCAAACCCGGCTCGTTATTAATGAGCCTGATTACCATACTTATGAAAGGCCTATTGCGCTGATTTTTTATCGGTAGATGACGATCGGTGTCACAGGGCACTTGCACCCATAAACATTTTAACATATTTCCATTGCTACTTTTCATTGTAAATTATAAACTTGATTCCCCGGTCAATAGAAGCCCGAGTTACATTTAAATAAAAGTTAATGATAAAAAATACCCTATTTTACAAATTCAGGTTTTCACTGATGATTGCGCCACACCGAAACGCGTTTGAGTAGTTCGACAAAACCCGCTTGTCGAGACGGACCCAATAAGCTACTTAGTACCGCTTCACCGAAAGGATTTTGGGTAGAAACAGTGGTATTTTTGTATAAATAGATTTTCCAGTTTGGTGATGGAGTGTTTGTGCTGTTTCGTGAGAATGTATTTATTAGCGTGAATGTTTAGAGTGAGTTGGCCGTTGGCTGAATATTGAGTACTCAAGACCCTAAACTAAATTAGTTATAGTTTGGTCGATATGTAGGCCTCGGAGGATTTGAATCGTTGAAAAAAGAAAAAAACCCACACGATTAAGAATAGGCTATACGAGGTTGGCACACAGTCAATTACTTTTGGGCTTTTGGGCCAAAGCCCGCGTATGAGTCCAGCATGTAGAAAAGGGTTGCTTGATGTGCCCCACTTAATTGAAGGTGCAATTCCTTGGCTCCATATAGAGAGCATGTAGGAATGCCGCCCGATGAAAGAAAGCGTGAGCTCGACAGCTACTTGAGCCTCGTGTTCAGATTTTTAGAGGAAACATGTTTAACTGTACATACACTGAGGCAGAAAAGTGTCCACCTTCTTATTTTTTTAAAGTACTTTTAATCGTTATAATTTTTATTTTTCGTTGTTTACAAGATATTTTAAAGAAAAATATAAGATATATAGCTGAATAAAAAATAAATAATAAATTAAATTGAATAAAACAATTTTGTCAAAAATGTTGCTATGGAAACAATAAAGAATATATTCAATTCAGTACGGAATATTTCCTCCTCTTGCATTGATCACCTATTGCATTCGATTTTATGAGATTTTGAATGTAGTGCTGCGAAATAATTTCATACTCTTCTAATAGCGCCATTCTAAATTCCTACAAAATTCTCAGGCATCACTGGGCGACTTTTACCCCCTTTGACAATTCGTCCCAAAGTATTTAAGTCGGGACTACAGGCTGGCTACTCCAAAAATTAATTGGAGCCCGTTACAAGTACTCACCAGCGATCCTAGCTATGTGGGGCTTTTGATAATACATCTGCAATGTATCGCGTATCTCTTAGGGACCCCTTGATGAAGATCAAGTTTGTGCGATCTTACGTAGAAATACCAGCCCAAACCTTAACACTACCACTTGGTGGTTACCTTACTTTCCTGGTGTTTCCCCTCAATCCCTGATTTGGCAGGGGTTTCATGGGTATTGAACCTGCACCCCCTCAGGCAACGAGTGCACAGTAGACGGCACTCTCACCTTAAAAGTAATTCTTGACCACGCGAGTAGAGATTCCAAGCGGCTGCTCTGAATGAGGTTGGACTCATGGTGGTTTGACAACAACTTGTACCTTCGCTGGAGGGTATATCAATCGGAACCGGCGGAAAGATTGCCTTTTCTATCACTCCGGGGGTGGCCGAAGGCTTCACTGCTGGACCTACAACACTGCCTTTTTCAGGGCTGTATGGATGCCCCTTGAAGTACTTCTTAACCTCGCATTTCAAGGGGATACGACAAGTCAAGACAATGTAAAATCTCCTGGTACTATTTTCAGATAGTACTGGGCATCTGAAAGGGGGTGAGTCAGGATGATAAAGGCATGATTCAACTCAGCTGAGTAAACTCCGACATATTCGTGGTTTGGTGCTCTCTGGGTTGATGAAATTATTATTATAATTGATTGAACGTTGAAATAGGTTGTGAATATCATCGTAAAGCGCAGGCAGCAGAGTACTGATGAATGTCCATCTATTCCAGATCTTCCCAAGTTTTGACCTTTCACGCTATCTATACTTTTGGCGAACATAAAAATAGTCATAAAACTCAGCCGTTGCCGTTTGCTGCGTTTTTTTCCTATCGCTTTATAACCCTTGGTCATAATTTTAAATGATGAGCGGTCGTGGATCTGACGTAGTTTATTCCACTGATTGTATTTTTTCTGATCAAAATCAATGATCCCGGTGACTATATGTTTTCATCCTCACAAAATGGACCAAGCTGAATCTGAGGAAATCTTTTTTAACATCAGACCGGGATATTTTACAATCTTCTAACTAGGAATTTGGATTAAGATAATATCGGAAGATTATTTTTATTTCTGACCGGTCTGTTTATAAAATAAACCTCCACTTCCTTAGACCCGGGATACCCATTTACCTGCGCATTCCTTTATGCTACTTTTTATAGCTCTTTAGAGTCCTTTTAAACTTCTATATTTATATTTGGTCCTAAGACATCCCTACATCTCCTGTGATAGTAATCGATGTTATTCTTTCACTGAAGATCCTTTCTTTCTTTCATTATTTGACATGAATTACTGTTAATTTATCTATTCTTTTGTAAAACTGATTTAATTTTTCTGGAGTTTTAAAAAAAAATAAAATAGTGATAACTGGAAAGAGAAAATATTTTATTTCCTCGAGTTAATAAATAAACAATAATAATAAATACTTTATCAAATTCGCCGTCTGCTGGAGGTTGACACTTTATACATTTGTAGAATATTTTCCGTACAATTAACCCGTTTTAACATCAAATTAAACATTTTTAACGTTAAATTTACCATTTTTATCTTCATACTCAATCTTTTTAATTTCGAATTAATCACTTTTAACATCAGTTAACTTTTTAATTTCAAATGACCCCTCTTTTACATGACGTTAATCTTTTTAATTTCCACTGCTCACTTTAACTTCAAGTTACCTTTTTTAATTTCATAGTGACCCTTTTTAACTGCAAATTAACACTCTTTTAACATCAAATTAACCTTTTTCAAATTTCAATTAGTCCTTTTTAAAATCGTATGAAACCTTTCTTTAAAGCAATGATATAGCTTAGGTGATGGAAAAATAAGCATGTAAAGTAAATTTTTGTATATATGAGACTTTTGTTTAAATATAAAAATTGGACCCTTACCCTCCTCTCGCTTGTATTATTCCATTATTAATTCGAAATTGTTTAAATAGAAAATAGTTTCTTAAAAATCATGAAAAATTAATTTCATTTAAAATTAAAAGTTCTATAACAAATAAATATAAAAAAACGAACGATTTTTCTATTAATTCCGGATTTTTTATTTGTTATAGAATAATTTGGCTCTTAAAACTTATAATTTCTCACATTTTGAAAGTTAAAAGAAAAATCCTTTCGTTTATATTTTATTGTGTACAATTTTTAATTGTAATTGTTATACTAGTTAATTAGTTTATGTTTAATTTGTTACTATGAGTACGGGACAGAAAGAGCAGTTCCTCTCGATTCTCGTTAATAACTTTTAGACACCAGGTGTACTTTATATTTCTCTGTTCGAAATTTAACAACCCCTTCCTTTCACGCTAGTAAATACAATCCAGTAGACTAAACACCGCACAAACAACAATATACATTTAAAATCCATATAACCTTGAGGTAAAGTTAAGGGAACGGTTAAAAGGAGTCTTAACGACTTTGCGCACGTCGGTCAATATTGTTCTAGTGCACAATATCCATTATTACCGTAAGTTTATACTTAAGCATACGGCTTTTTATTAGATCCCAAAGCTTTGTTAAGGACTTATGAGTGTATCCTTTAATCCTAAGCTTTTTCTTCTCTCAGAAATAAAAATCTAAGCTTTCGTAGGCCTTTGTACGAACAAAGATGTTCAGCTGTTTCTTCTTCCTGGCAATACTTCCTAATTTTGGCTGCTCTAAGTCTAAGGCTCCAGAGCTTGCAGGAGTACATCTATCATTTTAGTTCTAGATTTAATAGTTCTTCTTCTTTGATAAACTTTTTCGCATTCCTCTGTCATGGGGTACACTCCAATGGAACTGAAAATTTTTTTTTAATCCATTGTTTGATGAATTGGCATGCCAGAAAAGGGTTCAGAGTGGATAGGTGTACCCATTGACTAACTTTGCCCAATTTCATCAGTATCATATAAGCGTGACTATCCTCACCAAATTAAAGAATAGGCATTGCCAGGTTGACACACTTTCAAACCGAAGTCTGCGTATGCTGTTGCTCAATGTTTGTCGCTTAAGGATGTCGTTACTTGGCTCTGTGTAAAGAACGTGTAGGAATACCAACCGACATGAGAATCGTCCTTGAGCACGGTAAGAAGTATTTGGATTTATTATTTTGATCTGTGGAGAAATCAGGGATGTTTTGTTGTATACAGTACTTATTGATAAATATCTTGTTTCGTGTTCCCTCTTGTGTGCATTGAGAGTGAACGTGTTTATTAACGATTAATTAAGGTTTTTAGTTGAGATGAAAAAAAGTTAATNGATAGCTCAGGTGGTAGAGCAGCGGCGTATCTAGCCGAAGGTCGTGGGTTCGAATCCCTCTCGTGCCATTAACTTTTTTTCATCTCAACTAAAAACCTTACTTAATTGTCATGTATTAATTGTTCAAGCGGACCATGAAAGTAGTGAATTAGTGTTTATTAACGTAAATTCATAGTGACAGAAGATGCTTTTGCTCGTAGATTAGGCCTGATTTCTAATAAAATGGATTTTTCTTTTGATTTAAATTTATTATCTGTGAAGGTTCCCAAAAGGGTATTGTTGTTAGGTGAAGGTTGTTGGGAAAGCGTATTGTTAAGATTGGGCAATCGGAAGTGGCCTGGAATCTCGGGATCCGACTTGGCCTTTTTCGAAAACTCCAGACGCAGCTAAACAAAGCTGGCGAAATGGTAACAGCTGGACGTTTTCGATTGAGAAATGTGGGTCGATCCTGGGCAATCGCCCTAGAAAAATTTACTGTTGTGCTGTTTTTTTATTCCTCCACCCACAGGATTAACTAATGCCCGGACTCATCCGGAATAGCTCAATGACCTGGGGAGGACAAGGGCAATCGAGTCACCAGGAAGCATAACAGTATTTCCTAAGCTTGACGGGCTCCCCACCTCATCCCCGACTGATTGATAAAAGTACGATTCCAAAAAGAATGGGAGCAGTCTAGAGGGCTGGCGCAAGGAAAACTAAGTCAGGGTCTGAGAAGAAGGCTGATGTGGCCGTGACAGCTGGTGTAGAGAGGAATCTGCGAGAAGTCAGTAGTCCTAGTCAGTAGACGGGGAGTCGGCCAGGAATCAGTAGGAGTCGATCTAGAGTCAGCCAGTAGTTCGCCAGGAGATAGTGAGACCAATGCCAACATCTCGTTCTGTGAGTACACTATTTGACAATCAGTTGGCGAGAGATTTGGAGAACAGTTGGGGTGATTTCGCACTGCGGTCTAATCTTTCATGATATGACCCCCAATAATTAAGCCCCTAGTAATAAGGATTTGCTAATAGGAATAAGAGTGTTGTTTTGTAAGGATAAATATTTATTTAGTTTATAAGTTTTTTATTATTTATTAAGTCGTGGATTGTATAATAGTGTAATAAGGAAATAATTGATTGATGTTTCTTTGTCGAGGAATTGTTCTGGTAGAATAAGGGACTTGGATATTTCACCCTAGTAGTACAATCTTTTTCCAAACCTACCCCTATAGGGCTTAGTTAGTAGCTAGTAGAAAGTGGTGGGTGGGTGTTCACCTGTCAAGTCCGGGCAACCTGACACATCCTACCCCCTAAAAGGCTTGACGGGCCTAGAGTGAGTAGCGCGCTACTCGCTCGGAGCAGTGAGCACTCTAGCGAGCGTCAGCGCTCGTTCTCGTTCGTTCGATCGAACCGCGAGCCTCTCACCACATTAAATATTTATTATATTTCGTTTTGTTTGATATTATAATTTGGAATAAAAGTAAAAAAAGTGTTTTTTCTATAGGTAGGTTAAACTTTAATTTTTTTTAAATTCACTAGTTTCGTGGTCCGCTTGACCAATTAATATCATACAATTAATTAAGGTTTTTAGTTGAGATAAAAAAGTCAATGGCACGAGCGGGATTCGAACCATTTCATGTTGGCCATTTCATGTCGCCGATAATTTGAAAAATGGCGAAAAGGAGGGAAAATTCAAAAGGTGTGGTTGAGATGGGAAGTCCGAATGGATCGAGGTCACGACAGCTCAAGTGGTAGAGCAGCGGCGTATCAAGCCGAAGATCGTGGGTTCGAATCCCGCTCGTGCCATTGACTTTTTTATCTCAACTAAAAACCTTAATTAATTGTATGATTTTAATTTTTTTGTTTAACCAATACTTGTATAAGAAAATTTCAGTCTTTGGTTAATATCTTCAGCAAAATTGATTAAAATTTGAGAAGAAACAGTTTTGTATTTTTCTTTGACAATAAATATAAATTGATGTGACAATTTCTCCTTAAAATTTGTATATTCCAAATGAGCATTAAAAATACTGCTAAAATTATTTCGAAAAAGTTAATTACAATTATCCCAGGTGGTGTTGTAAAGCTATTTGCCAATGATACGAACCACCAGGCCTCGTGTTTATTTACATTAATACACCTGGATCCCAACGGAGGTACGTTAGCATAATTGAAATGACGGACTGCCGATTGACAATGTGTTTAATTGTCATGCATAAATGTATATTGTTGTACTTTTTTTACCCCCCCCCCCCGCAAAAAAAAATCAACAATTGTTTTTGTTGAACTGACAATAAATATGTCCGTATCAGGTTCATTTCGGTGTTTTCCTTCTCGGCTCTTTACACATTTATATTTGGCTAATATCTTTCTAAACTGTTTTACCATCACATCATTAAGAATGATGAAATTTTCTTTAGAACATCCCGTCTGCAGTGAAGTGAGCGAACGTCTGATTGCTTTTGTTAAAGAGTAACAACCCGTTCGTTTTTCTCTGAGGGTAGATAAGACGGTTTTATTATTGACAGACTTCCGAGAAAAGATATTTATTCAAAACGATGCAGTGAATACACCTGACCCCCGTGAAATAAATATTAGATCTGCGGTCGATCGCAAGGAAAATGAAGGGAATTTCGCCCTCTAGTTATTTCATCCCTTGAGCGCAGGGGATCCTATGAAAATTAGCCCTTCTGTAGCTAGAAACTAAATTGAATCCTTTTAAATATGATGTAAATATTTACATACCTCTTTACGTATTGTTTGCCGGCCTTAAAATTATCCACAGTGTACATTTAACAGACTACCACGATTTTATAATGAAAATTTACCTACCACTAGAAACTTAATTACTTAATTTTTTTTATGTTCGTGTCCTTTAAAAAAAATTATCTGATCGGAAAACTTCTTCCCAGCCCTAAACAAATGCCCAAAATATAAATTGAAACTTATATCCTTTCATTTGGGAATGTTTAAAAATTAGATTAATATATTGGAATGTATTCGCGCGATGTAAAATATTTCTACGGTTCACAGAATCCATTATTTTATTTTTAAAATAATCTATGGTCGATCATTTTGGTCTGCCTATCCTAGGTGGTTTGATCTGCCAGACGTGTTTAAACTTCTCGCCATCATCAATGTTCTTACTGGATCCCGTACCGGTATCGAGTAATAAAATTAATTTACAAATTTCACCGGTTTGTCGGAATACATGATACGAACTTTATTTTTTCTTCCAGCTGATTTTATAAAATACAAACACCAAACACGTAACATAACTCATCCTTAGCGTGACCTAACTCCAATCAAAACCGAAGCTTTCCTAGCCAAACCTAACTCGCCCCTGACTCAATTTCTAACCTAACTTAACTCTAATTCAAACTTACTATTTCTAACTTACCCTAACACATCCTTAGCCTGACGTAACTATAATCCAGACACAAAATTTTCCTAACCTAATAACTCGTCCCTAACCCATCCTTAGCCTAACCCAATTCCCAACCTTACCTAACTCTAATCCAATCTCAAATCCTTCCAAACCTAACATAACTCATCTCTAACCCTAACCTAACTATAGCTCAAACTGAATCTCTTCTTAATCTAACCTACTCGTCCCTAACCTGACGTAACTCTAATCCAAACCTAACCTAACTCGTCTCTAAGCCAAACCTTAGCCTAACCTAACATTAATTCTAATCAAAATAAAAAAAAAACTCGTGTCCCTAACTCAAAACTTAGCTTAACCTAACTCTAACCCAAGCCCAAAGCCTCCATATTCTAATTTGACACGTTCCTAAACGCAAAATTAAGTTTTACAATATTCCTTTTTGCACTGTTCCCCTTGTTGTTGTTTGTAAGAAGAAAAAGCCCTTTCAAATATTACTTATATATATTTGTTTTTAAATGAAGGTTTCGCAGAGAACCTTCTATATCCTTCTATAGAAGTGACTTTTTTTTTACTTTTTACTTTCACTATATTTTGTATTTTGCTTATATAATAAAAAAGTGATTGGAGAATTTATTAACTCATATTATTTTCTCATATTGACCACTGTCCATTTAGAGTTAATTTAAATTGAAGAATGTAAGTGGAATGTAAAACTATCCGATTTAACAAATGTTTCGCCTGTTTCAGGTTCGAGAGAAAAAGGAGCATGGGAGAGAAGTACCAATCGGACGAGAAGTGTTATATATCTATTTGATCAATGAAGAATCGATTTGAGATGCGGAGAGTTATCCGACCGCTTATGACAGATGAATAATAACGGAGAAGCCAACAATTTCCAAGCGGGTATTGTTCCGTCCAGCTCGACTTTGAGAGATGAGGAACGTTCTAACTGCTTCTGTTTCGAAAGTGACGATGACAGCATGGAAAAAATCCGACTCAAGCACACGAAGCGCAAATTAGCGAGAGGATGTCTCAGCAACATGGTGATATGCGTTATACTGGTCGGGTACACGTTTTTAGGAGCGGTGATTTTTTTGGCGATCGAAGGTGGTACCATTTTCCACATAATGACGAAGCAAGAGGACAAAAAGGTGGGCGAGGCGTTTGTGAGCGTAGCGCCGAAATTTTACAATTTGACCACCGCCGGTGTTTGGCTGGACCAATTGGGAGAGGAATCGAGGACGAAGGCGGTGGAAAATATTTGGGAAATAACTGTCAGCCTCAATATACTCTATAAAGACAACTGGACGCGTCTCGCATATCAAGAGATTTCCAAATTTCAAGAGGCACTCGTTAAACATTTAACGGACGAGTTAAATTTTCAAGCGGAAGCAGCCAACGAACTCAGGCCACCTGAAAATAAAAACGAATGGACGCTAGCCAGGGCATTTCTTTATTCCCTCACAGTGCTCACCACAATCGGTAAGTTTTATTTACTGGTAAAATAAATATATTTTCATGTTAATCCCTCATTTAATGCAGGTAATTAAGCCCATTTTTCAAAGAAAGTTTTACACGTGTACTGCAAATACTCTCAATCACTAAAGAACTGACTCTCCTCGCAGTACGGAATCTCAGCGCGAGACTTACTAATATGCTCTGAAGAGTAAATTGAAGAAAATCTAGCAAGCCAGGGGGTGATCGAAGTGAGAAGAATAAAACGCAAAACAGACAGGGGTCTCACAAAATACAGCGTCAATTGTGTTGACATTTGACAGATCAGAGTTGCCGGTAGAAGTACGAGCGATATACCAATGATTCGTGGCCCGTCGTTCGTATTGGCATCAATGAGATGGTTCAAATGTTTAAAGTCTGGCCATAGCACTTCAATGTAGAAGTCAGAACACAATCTGCCCGAGTGGCGTGACGCTCCACGAAGGACAGTCATGCATAGATAGAGATGATTGTGATGGGTCGCACGATGCAAGATGCTTGCCCAGTATTAAAAGAAGAAAGAGAAGTACAAAAGTTAAAGGCAAAAAAGGGCATGAGTCATGACGAAGCAAGGGTTCTGGTCGGAAGCTCCGTATTCACGACCAAATAAGGGCTATGCGAAGGCCGTCGGACCGGAAGGGGGTCTTCTACGTAAGCAAAGAGGTCCGACCCGAATCCGGTGGAAGACACATGGTGGAGTAGCGCTATATGTATACGAAAAGTTGACATTAATTACATCCAGGCGATCGAAATGAAAATAAAACACCACTAGAAATAATCTTTTGTAACGTCTACCTCCTATAGAGAAGGTGGCACCATACGCAAATAGGAAGATTAATAGGCAAACTATTCCGCCCCTACTTAATAGTAGGAGATTTCAACTCCCAAAATACCATGTGGTGGTCGGAAACGACAAACCCCAGGGGCGGGCGCATGGAAGATATTGTAAACGAATGAATATCCGGCGTACATAAGTTTTTACACCGAAAGGTTCCGTACAGAGCGGAGAATGAACAGCTTTCACTGGACTTGACCAGCGAAAACGAGGAAGAACACAACCGGACAATAACGATGGCTGAACTAGAAGAGATCTTAGACGGTTTAAAAGACGAAGCTCCTGGTATCGAGGCGTGCCCAATGCGATGCTTTGCCACTTCCCAGAATTGGCTAGGCTTCGCCTCTTAGAGTTGTACAATAACATTTGGGGCGCCGAAGAATACCCGGAGTAATGGACATTAGTCATCGTAGTACTGATCGCCAAACAAGGCAAAGACCTCAGGTAACCCTCAACCCGATATCTTTAACCACCTGTCTGGGTAAATTCCTCGAGTTTTACATGAGATTTATACATAAAAGACCAGTATGGAGTTTGGAGACTCGGGGACTACTGCCGCCATCAAGCGGGGATTCATGGGAGGATGTGCTTCAATTGATCAAGTGGTTCTTCTCGAGGACGAAGTACAAACCGCGTTCCTGGACAAGGAACATGGTGTGACCGGGTTCTTCGACCTCGAGAGGGCTTACGATACGACATGACAGTATGGTATCCTACGGAAATGTAACGAGTTCGGCCTGAAAGGCAGATTTCCGGAGTTGCTTAGGAGCTTCCTCAGGAACCGGAAGTTTAGGAGTAGGCTGGGTAGTAAGCTATCCGAAAGGAGAGAGCAATCCGTAAGGATGGGTACTGTCGGTAATCTCTTTGCGATTTTGGTTAACATCGTAATGAGCCCCCGATAATGATCTCGCTCTACATCGACGATGCCGCTATCTAAGTGCACGGTATAGAATTGTAGCTATTACCAAGAGGATAGGTTTTTCTTTCTCCACGGGAAAAACGAGGGCAGTACTCTTCTGAAGATTGAGGAAGGAGGGAATAACTCCGCTGCGGATCCTAGAATACGCGAACCGCTCAAGGTTCCTTGGCACGATCTTCGATGAGAAGCTAAGATGGCAACCATATATCACGAATATCGACGTTCAGTGCAAACGATGTCGTCATCCTCCCGAGATTCCTGTCGAACTTTAGATGGGGAAGAGAAAGAGAGGTACTGATTACCCTTTTTAAAAGACTGCTGTGCCATAAGAGCCAAGAAGATTATAGCGGCCCGAGGGGTAGAAATGAACCAGGTATAGGCAGAAAAACTATCTGAAACGGCCGCTTCGTTACTCCTTTCCTTCATCGTATGGTGGGATATTGGGGGGAAAAAAAAGGGACACCCCACTATGCATATAAAGTAATGTTTGAATCCCTAAAAGATGAATATAAAGATGCCACATCCATTTTTGCAGGTGGGTCCAAAAGGGCAGAGGGCGTGGGGTGTGCCGTGTACACGGAGGGAGAAGTTAAACAATTATCGCTTCCACCTACTGCGTGTACACGGCGGAATTAAACACCAAATCCTTTGCACTGAGCTAACTCTAATCCTAACTCAAACCTTGTCTTAACTGACTCTCATCCTAACCCAAACTTTACCCTAATGTAACTCTCATTCTAACTTAGCCTAACTTAGCCCTCCCTAACCCTAACCTTAATGGATATATAACCTAACCTTACTCTGACTCTAACCTGGCCTAACTCTAATACTAGCCCAAACCCTTCCTAACATAAGACTTCCCTAACCTTATCTTAACCAATGCTAACTCAACCCTGCCATAACTTAATCCTCATCCTAACCTAGCCAAAACTTCAATAACCTAACTTTCAGCCTAACAAAAACCTTACACTAACCTTTCATAATTATAACCTAACCCAAATCTATCCTAGATGGATTAGTAACTTGATGTATCCTACTTAATAACCTAACTCGTCCCTAATGCTAATTCTAATTGATGTATCATAAAGTTAACCCAGTTAAGTAATTAAGTTTATGTTAAGTAAACTCTAACTTGACTTACCTCTTATCTTAGCCCCATAAACTACCTTACCTAACTCGAATCCTATCCCGCCTTACCTGACCTAACTCTTATCCTAGCCCAACCCATGCACACTTGCTGGTAAATAGAAATTTATTGGGCAATAATAACTTTTGTAACCAGCCCAAAAATATCCAGTTAAAACACCAAGTCCACACTGTGCCGAAGATTCCTTTGTGCTGTCATCGCATGTTACAATGCAGGACAGTGTGCTCATATAAGCATGCTATTATAAAAAACTTTGTAACTTTAAAACTACAAAGTCACTTTTACTTACTTTCTTCTCTTACCATAAATGATCCAAAAGTTTTTACTTGATATTCCTTTTGCCTTTTTAATAAATGAAGCCTTTAGCTGTCCTTATTTGCTCAACTGTGATAAGACCTAACAATCGAACTAGGTTCAAAATTAAATTTAATGGTGTTGACTGAAGATTTGTTCTCTTCCGAGAACATGACCTTTATTTATTCTAAAAATGTATGTACTTTATAGTCCTTTCTCTTGACCTAGCAGAGAAGGTTTACAATGTGCAGTAATGAAATTAAATGTGAAAGTTATAATTAAACAATGTAAATTACAGTAACAAGTAGACTATAGTATATTTACTAAAGTAAGTTATATATTTTACTTTTTGAATGTATCATCCTATCATCCTAACCATTCATCCCTAACTCCAACCTAACACAAACACTACTAAACCTAACTCATCTCTTACCCTAACCTCGATGTATATATCCTAATGTTAACCCTAACCTTAACCTAACCTCCTGTAATCCTAACCTAAAACCTACCTACATAGTAAGTTATATAACTTGCTTTTTGAATATGAATTACAATTATTATAACAAAACATATAATAAATATTAATTGAAATATAGTTGTTGCTTCTTCTTCTTAACACAAGGGAATATTTATAAATTGACATAACCTTTGTTTTAATTAGAAGACAATAGAGATTTGTAGCTTGACTATATTTTTGGTGAAATTTATAAATATTTTTGGTTGCCTGTTGTAACAATCTGTCTAATGTTATGTTTATATTTTTAGGTTATGGAAATATGTATCCCAAAAGTGGCCTTGGGAAGGCCGTGACAATGGGCTATGCTGCAGTCGGCATTCCACTTGTTTTACTTTACCTGTCAAGTGTTGGAAGTCTACTTTCAAGCTGTGCTCGAAATGTTTTTACTCGATCGCTCTGCTGCTGTCTTTGTTCCAATTGTGGTTACTGTTGTTATGATGAAAAGAGAATGCAAGAAAAAGAACAAAGGATGAGGAAAAAACGAGAAAGGAGGGAATACGAGCAGCAAGTTCAAAGTTTGCGAGGGCAAGAACCATTTTATGTGCGTTCCAGCTCTGCATATACATCATCGTCCAACATTGAGATATCGACAGTCAGAGAAGAGTCATCAAAACCGACAGTCACAAGATCGGCTTCAGTCCTAGAAGCAGACTGTCTGAGCACTGACACTTCAGTGCTGGGTGATGCAAAAACAAGTTTTTATGCTCCTCTTCTCCTGTGCTTAATTGTAATGGTCATTTATATCGGGGCCGGTGCTGTAATCCTCTGTAGGCTAGAAAATTCCTGGACTCTTCTGGATAGTATATTTTTCTGTTTTACTATTTTAAGTACCATCGGATTCGGAGATTCTATGCCCAACAATTCTATCCTTTCACATAAATCCTCCAATTCCTCTTCCCTGGAGGAGTTAACAATTTGGTTTTTCTCTTTGTATATAATTTGTGGCTTAGCCCTAACAGCCATGTGTTTCAATGTCGTACACGAAGAAATAGTGCACAGGCTAAAACATCATTATATCATTGTAAACAATGTTTCATCCAGCAAAGAATACTCAGTCAACTCGTATAAAATGACAAATCAGAGTAACATAAACGATGATGCTGTCAACACGACAGATTTTCTTTCTATATCCTGACAACCTGCTCATAAATTGGTCTCTAGTTTTGGTAACATTAAGGTAATCAGTGAGCCCATCAGCAACCCAATCGCCGAAACATTTGATCTTGATCCAGAATATATCGACATCGCTTTTGAAAGCGTAATCCCAATGGTTTCGAAAACTCAAGATGTTCATCACAACAATCTGGCCTCCTCAGACGAGAACAAAAAAAATGTCAATATTTGACAAACCAGTGATTTACATGAATTGTAAAAACTAAAAAAAAAAATCATGTAACTTTTGTGCAAATTTACAAAATAAGTAACCAGAATAAATATTTAAAAACATAACATTTTATGATTCAGCTATGGTTACTTCTTTATTGTAAAACACTTGATAGAAAAATATTTTTCAGTCATACATTAAACAATTATGTAAATAATTACTAAGCCAATGTCTTCTTGAATCATTACCTTCTTATAATAAGTGTCGTAGAAAAAATATAAAAACTTGTAGACTATTTTTAAAAAGAATATTTAAACAAAATTTTTTTTAATACACATCATCTAGAATATTATGTACATAACAACCCTCATCAAGTTGAGTTTGAGCAATCATTCATGATTTTTTAAATGTACCTTTGTGTAATAACACATCAAATTTAAGTTTGATTACTTTACAGTTATAATTATCACATTAAAAACTTTATTTTATGCATTTCCCATATAGGCTTTTTTGCGATGTGAGTCAATTATCCATTACATTATACCAAAAACTAAACTATAATAGTATGAAATGTATGAATTTATTCAATAGTGGTTAGTACTATTAATAAATGTTACTGTACCAAATGTAAATACTTTTTAATAATATTATTCTACACTTTCATATGGATTGTAATATTATCGCAAATATAAATCTGTGTATTTTAAAAATTAAAACAGATAAGTGTCAAAAAAGTAATAAATACCCATTGCAAACATAACCCCAAAGACATGAAACAATAGATTGATGTGAAATGATTCCTTTGCTTGCAATCTTAACCTTGTAATGTTAAATTATTCTGTTTTGTTTGTTGTTGCATTTTATAGTAAAGTATTTCCATTTTTGCTGATTTTCATTCAGACTACCTTTTCCTAGATTGATAAAAACCATGAAAAGTTGATGTAAGGTTATTAACATACTTAAGCACTTAAAGATGAGATGATGTATCGACCTGCTTGTTGAACAACTTGAACAAAAGGATCTTCAGTGATGTCACAACAGAAACGACAATTCTTTAAGTTTTTGCCGAGCTTTCGACGATCATATATAGCTATATATAGCTCGGCAAAAACTTAAAGAAGTGTTGTTTCTATTGTGCCCTCACTGAAGATCCCTTTGTTCAAGTTAAACTTCAGCACATTTAGCAAACAATAAGTTGATAAAAACTATCAGAAATTGATGTAAGGTTAATAACATGCTTAAGCAATATAGCAAACAATTTGAGATGATAAAAACTATGAGAAATTGGTGTAAGGTTATTAACAAACTTAAGCACATTTAACAAACAATGTGAGGAATCAATTAAATCTACAAACACATAGAGTAAAAATAAGTGGCTAATAAAAGAAAATAAGGTCAATAAATACTTTAATTGATAATTTATTTTCCAATTAAGAATAGGCTATGAGAGGTAGACACAAACACTTATGTTTGGACGAAAGCTTGCATGTCTAGCATGTATAGAAAGGTTGCTCAATGTGTCCCACTTATTTGAACAGTGGCTTTCCTTGGCTCCATATAAGAATCGATGTGAGAATTGTGCTTTAGTATGGCAGCAAGTACTTCTGTCCCCTGTTTCGATTTTTCAAGGAAACAGGGCTGTTTTATTGCATGTATTACTTGATGGATATCCGTATTCTCTTTCTATATGAGGTTGAATGTATTTATAAGCGTGAAAGTATAGTGTGAGAAGGCCAATGTTTGAATATTGACTGCTCCAGACCATCAATTAGATTGATTATATTATAGTTATAGTGATAAGTCAATAGGTGGTCTTTAGAGGATTTGAAACCTAGAAAAGAGATTAAGAATAGGCCAAATGAGGTTGACCCACTTGATTGAAGAGTGACATTCCTTTGCTCTATATAGAGAGCAATTATACCAGAATATTTAGGTCATGTTTCAATTTTTGGAAGAAACATGGTTCTTTAACTGAATATAGTACTTGATGAATATCTCGTTTTCTGTTTCTGAATGAGGTTGAATGTACTTATTAGCATGACTGAGTAGTGTGAGAAGACTGTGTTGGAATATCGAGTACCACATTGACCCTCAATTGCATTAGTAAGTAATATATTCCAGTTCTTATAATAAGACATGCAGAGAAAGGTTAAATGTCTCCCACTTTCATGGCTCTATATAGATTGTGCAAGATTGCCACCTGATAATCAGAATTGTTCTTTACTAAAGCAGTAAGTATTTGGGTCGCATATTCTGATTTTTTGAGGAAACTTCTATTTTATTGAATATTTTGCAGATATCTCATTCTGTGTATATTGAGAGTGAATTTCTGGGGGGGAGATGGCCAATGGTGGAATGTTTCCATTGGCTCTCACTTAGGTTAGTTATATAGGAGTAAAGGGTGTGTAAAATATCTAGTACTTCACCACCCTGAGCAAATGGCATGTAAATAGGAAAGAATGTGAGTGGGTTTGGATTGAACCTGATTGCTTTAGAGGCTGAAACGGCCAAATTACATATTTCCTTATAATTTAGTCATTACTGACCACCTAGCCTGCCAAAATCACACTATCAAGCGATGAAGATAGCAGAAAGTCAAAACCAGCCTGATAGACAGTAACGACTAAATTATTGGCTTATCACCCCACAGACCACTCAGAGAAATCGCGTAGATTTACTCTGGAAAACTACTTCTTGAAAACAGGTGAAGCTTTACGTAAGTGGCTATACCATATCTGGTCTCAATTACCTCCTGACTGTTTAAAACATTTTGGCACAATAATATTTTCTCCCAAGGCACTCTTTTTGCTATGGAAATATATATTTATTAGGACAATATCTTCTCTGGGTGTTTGGCAATTTGATGATTGATGAAATTATGTTCCGACTTCCTTTTTTTATGGAGAGGGCAGGGGTCAAATAAAACTTCCAACCTTTACTCCACCTATTGTGGAAATTATGACCACACTGTGGAAATTGCACTTTTTACCTCAAAATTAAGCACTTTCCTCCTTGCATCTTCACTTACTTCTCATGGTGTGAGAAGGCTTCTGCTCGATACCTACACATCATATTCTGGAACCATTCTCAAAGTGACTGTTTTCGTAGGGCCATTAGCCAATTTAAGCACTCCCTCACTAGTCAGGAACTGAATGAATATGCTTCATTTTTGGTCCTTACCTTCCATCTACATTAATTATAATGATTTAAAATGAAGTATACTTCACTAAAGCTCTACGTGGTCATTTCATTTGTTGTCGAGAATCCAACCCGATTACACGACATTTGAAAAATGGCAAAAAGGAGGGCAAATTCAAAAGGTGGGGTTGAGATGGGAAGTTGGTGTCCAAGTGGATCGAGGTCACAATAGCTCAAGTGGTAGAGCAGCGGCGTATCAAGCCGAGATCGTGGGTTCGAATCCCGCTCGTGCCATTGACTTTTTTTCTCAACTAAAAACCTTAATTAATTATAATACTGATTAATGTTTATTTAGCTCAACTCTCCTCACGTATGTACATACAGTGAAAAAATATCTATAAAAAATAAATAAATTTAAGATAAAAAAAATCAAAAATGTATCCCAATAATTGCGGTGAATATAAACTATGTAAAACTAGGCAGACAAAAGGCAAAAAAAAATCAGAAAGAAAATAGGGTAGATGATAAGGAAGGGGTAAAAGTTTAAGAGAGACAGAGAGAGTGGACTGATTGTGAACAGAATGGGGAGAAAAAGTGGTTCTTTGACGAGGAGGGAAAAGGAAGAGTGTGGGGGAACTATCGAGGTGTGTGCTGCCTTGAGTGCCCAGTTAGGGTTCTTAAAAGGCAAAAAACTATGAGGAAGTCCTCATCATTGGACCCAGAGAGCATACCATTTTGAATGAGATGTCTCATCACTGGGCTTGGAGAACACACAAGCCCGAACGAGATAATTTGTGTCTGGAGATCATAAACTTGCCCAGGGTCTGGAGAGCATCGAATGAGATAACTCGTCCTGTGTCCTGTATCTGGAGAGCATAAAGCCCGAATGAGATAACTTTCCTAGTTCTGGAAAGGTTAAAAAGCCATGGGCTATGCTGGATATGAACCTACACTTACTACCATGGCAAATACGAGCCAGATGTCCTAACCAAGCAGCTTGACCACCATGGTTTTCTTATTTAATGGTTTATACCATTATTAAATTCACTAATTTCGTGGTCTGCTTGACCAATTAATATATTACAATTAATTAAGGTTTTTAGTTGAGATAAAAAAGTCAATGGCACGAGCGGGATTCGAACCCACGATCTTCGGCTAGATACGCCGCTGCTCTACCACTTGAGCTATCGTGACCTCGATCCACTCGGACACTAACTTCCCATCTCAACCCCACCTTTTGAATTTTCCCTCCTTTTTGCCATTTTTCAAGTTGATGTCCGAGTGGATCGAGGTCACGATAGCTCAAGTGGTAGAGCAGCGGCGTATCTAGCCGAAGATCGTGGGTTCGAATCCCGCTCATGCCATTGACTTTTTTATCTCAACTAAAAACCTTAATTAATTGTATTATACCATTGTGTTGACATCGATTTAAGCGCTTCTGTAAATCATGTCGTAGTAAGCCTTCAAAGGTCATTAATAGGGGTCAAATTAAGAATCACTTCACCAACCTTTCATTTTATATTATTTTTTATTTTCTAAACTTTTTACAAAGATACATTTTATATTAGTTCAATACATTTTTCTTTAAACAGGCCCCACAACTATTCTTAGAATATATTGGAGAACAATTAGAGACATGTAAAATATTTTCAACGCTTCAATAAAAGATTTTTCCCTTTCTCTCTCTCTCCCCTCCCTTTCTAAATATTAATTACTGGGCTTCTGGAAGAAATATGTTAAACCTTATTTTATTTTTAACCAATGGTAACCGCCAAATATTAAACGGAAATTATTCTTGTTGTTAATTCTTAAGCTAAGTTAATGCATTCAACATGCATTACAATTAATTAAAAATCAATCAAAAATTATAATTACCTTATTTATGTTAAAAAGTACTATACATAAAATCTAAATTTAAACATTACTTCTAAACATGATTAAATGTTAAACGTTCTACTCTGACTACAAATTAAAACATCGATTGTTATCGACAGAACCATACTGACCTAATTTGATAATACTCCACGTAACATACAGTAATCAATAATGATTAACATACAAAACCTGCTAACTGTAGTATTTGATAACTGAACTAGGTTTTTTAGGGTTATTTGCAGCTTTCAACAACAAGAATAATTTCTTGACTTCCCTTCATAATTCATCTCTGGGGGCACCAAGCATATTAAATTTAAAAATATTCTCATAATAATAATTACTTTACGTCTGTCCAAAGATATGGTTCTAAACAATATTTTGATAAAATATTTTTTTTTCTTCTTTTTATATTTCCCTGTTTATAAAATAAAATGCTCGAGTTTAAAGTAAATATTTTCTTTTTAGTTTTTATAATTGTCTTAATCACAGTTCTTAAAAAGGCTGAATACTATAAGTACCCAAATTGCAACCTCTTATGAAATCAGCAGCAAGAGCAGTTTAAAAGAAAACAAAAAGAAAAAGAAAAGAAAAAAAGACAATATAAAAGGAAAGAGTAATTATTATATTGTAAATGCAATAGAAATGTTAACTTAGAATTAAGGACACGGATTTCAAACACTTTTTACCTATTGAACTGTATGTAATACATTATGACATAGCATTAAAAATTAAATTTTTATTAGTAAGCTTTTTTTCTTATGGAAAATCTCAAAAGATGATTTTAAAAAAAAATCTGAGAAGTGTTTGAAATCTTTATCCTGTTATTTTATATTTTGTACCAATTACAATAATCAAACTATGTCCTATTTTTAACTGGATAAATTATTGTTTAAAAAATACACTGTCATGATAGTAACAGCCTACAAATTTTGTGTTTAATTAATTTGAGCACTGTGAGCACAATTTTTTTTCTCTTCTGAAAATATTGTTCATGTAATCATATGTAACAACTGAAAACTTCGTACATCTCGCATTGTACCGTGCTAAATTAATAAAACAAAAATTCCTAAAATAAACTTTAAAAATATAACTTTAACAATATTATAACGTAGGATGTTATTTATCAAATATTTAGTTTAGAGTCCGTTAAGTTGAAAAATTAAAATGAAAAATTGAAACAAATACTAAAAGGCAGTGGATGCAACATATTTTCGGTCTGTTTACATGACACGTTTCTTTAATTTATGCTTAAAAAGTAATTAAAAACACAAATTTTAAGGTAAAATTTTAATTATCTATTAAATCATTTTATCTATGTAATAATCAACATTTAGATAAATTGAAATCGATACCTTTCAAAAATTAAATCCAAAATTTAACTAAAACATTGTATTTACATATGACATTTTACAAACTGACTTTTCTAAGGGTAAAACAATAGAAAAAAAATACCATCACTCCTATAATAAATTTAAAACTGTCAACAAAAAAAAAATTTAAAACCTCGAAACAAGAGAAACAAAAACTCAAGTGTGTGAATTTTCCCTTCTCAACCATTAAAAAAAATATATATATAAAATTATAAAATAAATAAACAAAATTGGAATGTATAGTTATAACTATCTGTGATAAAATAACAGTGTTTTTGTTTTTAGAGGACTCAACCAACTTTTGAGAAAAAACATCCTAATTCTGAATTTAACTACAGACACAATCAACTAACAATTTGTAAATAAATTTTGTAAATAAAAACGTAACCATTAGGCTAAATTAAGAAGTAATTCAGTATACAAAGAAATTTTTTTTGTAATTTATTTATTTTTAATTTTTTAATTTTAATTTTTTTTGTTAATGCTAACGTATTCCAAACATGTATGTTTCATACTTTTACAATGTATTTACTAGCCCTGCATGCTATCTTCATTAATACCTAAAATAAGAAATGGTTTGTCAGATTTGAAAAAATATTCAAGGAAAAAACTACTGAATTCTTTAAATCGAGAACAATTTCATTTAATTTGATCAAATGACAGTTTAAAGGCACATTTAACTCGTTCAATGCAGGCAATTTCAATTTCCACCATCCCAGATGATAAAAAATTCTTACTGCTTGCAGGTCAGCCACATTGGACGTGTTATTTGTTACCTTTGTTTTAAGTCATTTAACCATCATAATTATCAATAATAGGGGTAATTTTGTATCAGATCATTACCTGTAATAATTAGGCTTAAATGGTCCTGCTTTGTTTAATCCCATGTATTTAGCTTGATCATCTGTTAATTCTGTTAAATGGGCATCAAATGTAGGAAGATGAAGGCTAGCAACATACTCATCTGAAACAAAACAAAAAATATTTTTTTCTAATAAAAAAATATTTAAAAAATGAACATTCTGTACCATGTGAAACTCACAAATTTGTATGGATTGCCAAATAAATACTGAAAAATATAGTCTTACTTCCCATATTCAGACATGGGATTTTGTCTACTTGTTGAAAAAGTATTAGGTACATTATATCCATTCAGATATGAAGTGGGAATGTCCTGGACATTGCTGTGGAATATGAAACTGATCGAGTAGCAGAAATACCGTAGTACAGAAATAAGAGGTAAGGTAACTATACGAGAAACATTTCATTCAAACCCAGCTGCAGTAGTGTGGGCATGAGGTGCATACCTGAGCATACACACTCGAGAATACTACTTAACTGACAGATCCTGGCAAGTCATAACCAGTATGACTAGACCTGAGGTATGGGCAAAATTGGGTAGAGTGAGACCCAAGCCAAAGGAAGCAAACACCAGTGAAGCCGGAAAGAGGTTAATTTTTAAATCCACTAGTTTTCGTGGTCCGCTTGACCAATTAATATCTTTCAATTAATTAATTTATTGTAAGAATTTTTAAGTAAATCAGGAAAATGTATTAGGTATATTAAGTGAAGCAAAAAATTAATTGAATTGGAATGTACGTCCATGAACAATAATTTTATCTTTCTCACAGACTTATATGACCTCGAATTCTTTTTTCCCCTTTTTTTTTGTCAGTTTGTCACTAACACAATCTGAGAACCGACAACCAAGCTGACAGCTGTTACAGTTAGACAGGGTAAAACAGCAGAGTCTCCACCAATCTCGGGACAGGTATTTTTGAGGTTAAGCTACCATTCAGTGGACATAGGTACTTTTGAGGTTATGTTGACAATCTCTGAACATGGGTATTTTTGAGGTTATGCTATGGGTCACTGGATGTAGGTATTTTTGAGGTTATACTATGGGTCACTAGGCATAGGTATTTTTGAAGTTATACTATGGGTCACTGGACATAGGTATTTTTGAGATTATACTATGGGTCACTGGACATAGGTATTTTTGAGGTTATACTATGGGTCACTGGACATAGGTATTTTTGAGGTTATGCTAAGAGGAAGGAAGAAACTGCCATCCCTACCATCTTTAAGCAAACCTACCAGACAGAGACAATAGTACCAAGAAGATAAAAAGAATTGCAGCAAAGAGCTATAACCTAATACTTCTTAAAAGAACGATCGAGTCAATTGAACTGAATTAAGGAACTAGGAAAAGTAAAATAAGCCAAAAGGCTTCCTAGTATACCATCAACATCAACTAAACTGAGAACTGACCAGGGAAGAGTCAAAGGCATTCTAAAGAGAGCTGTGTGCATTGTTTGCAATTAGCACTTAAGTCATCCACCATTCATGGAATCATGAGTTATTCTTTCCATGCTGTTCTCTTATCAGAGACATTGAAAAATCTGTGTACTGTCTGTGTCCATTTATTAGAAGTATTTTTCTGAGTAAAGTAAAATAATGCAATGAAGACCGGACTGTCAGCAAGCGATAAACTGTTTATACAGAAATGATAAATGATGGAGTGAGTGTGGTGTTCAATACTTTTTAAAAGGATAGTTCCTACTCACAGTAAGTTGTTTTGCAATGATCCGGATTTCGAGCCTTTTAGCTCATCATCAGGTTGTAGAAGTCCTTCAACCTGATGATGANTCAGCTGATAATTGGAACGTCGCGTTGGCGGAGGTATCAGCGGTTCACTTTGGCAATTCATGTTGAGAGACGTGGTTGTAGAAGTCCTTCAACCTGATGATGAGCTAAAAGGCTCGAAATCCGGATTGTTGCAAAACAACTTACTGTGAGTAGGAACTATCCTTTTAAAAAGTATTGAACTGTTTATACTGTGTGGTTTATCATTGAAAATGCAAATCTGAGTAAATACTGGCCTAAATTGCGATGTTCAAAGTTTATCGCTTGCTACATATGTAGCCCCGCTTTAAACTTAGCATGCCAAAAATTAAATATTAACAGAGACATACAAAAATGAATGGACCTTAATTTGATATAACCGACAATTTTTTATGATTTAGGTTAAAATGCAATTTAGAATAAAATATAAACTATACCAACCCATTTTTTTGGGTAAAAGGTAAACATCAGACTTGTATCTCCCAGTTGGTGCATTGAACAATTCTATTAATGCCAGTGCCTGTAAAATTAATTAATAAAATAATTATTAATTTAAGTATCTTTACCAGCTTATAAATTGTTTGGTTAAAATCATGCCATATTTATTCTATTTTTTCATTTAAAAAATAATGATATTATTAAAAAAACAACAGATAAATACAGATAGATAAAGAGTACTTGGGATAAAAATATTTCTAAAGCTAAAAAACAATATAATAATTAAAAATAATTGAATAAAATTAACCAGTTTTATATGTAAACAATAAAAATAATTTGAGGTTTCAAAAAGAGAATAAAAACAATCCAAGTACTCCATAACTGAGTATATTGTATAAAAATTATATTACCTGAGTAGCTGCTGTGATAGAAACTACAAATGAAGGTAGACTTGAGCAAGAAAGGTTAACTAATCGGCCCTCAGCAAGAAGAACTATTCTTTTGCCATCAGGCCAAATAACATGATCAACTTGAGAACGTACTTTTTCCCAAGTGAGGTCTGGTGTCCGAAGACTATTCTAAAATTAGAAGGAACAAAATGTTTGTAAAAGGAAGGCTAAACATAACAATTTAAAAAATAGATCTCGGCATCTCGGCTCATAGACTCCACGGTCTTGAGTTCAATTGTCACCCTTGGCCTTTTTTTTCAAGCTTCCACTTCCCCAAAAACACAACCCAAAAATATTTGGCTAAAAATAATGCCATTAAAATTAGCCATGAATCCGTGAAATCCACAAGGTTAACATGGCCTAAAGGTTTTTAAGGCCTAGCAAATTAAACAAATTAGACACTGAAACAGCTGATAATTCACACCCATCATAGAATACTTTAATATCTTTAAAATTGGCTATTTGAGTTTGTTGTGCAATTTTATTCAGAAAAGTGCCAAAATTAAGGAACACCACACTAATGTCCATTGGTTGACCACCAGGTAATGGAAAATACAGTATGCCAGTATACTGTTAATTCAACATCCATTGATCACATAGTTGTTGTTACATTGTTACACTTTTTCTTGGAAATTTAGCTTAATCCTTCACTTTGTTGTAGTGTTTTATATTAATGGTATGAATAAAATTCATTAACAAACTTTTACGGACTTGACTTTTACTCCAGGTAACAAACCTCCCGAAGCTACTGGAAAAGCTATGAAGAAGGCCGGAAGATCCAGAAGAACATCACCAAAACAAGAAAAAGGAAAGGAAGAAGAAGGAGACTCTTACAAGGCGATAAGCATCATGATTGAACTCTTTCGTCAATGACATTTTTAAAAGGATCACAGCCAAAGCTTCAAAAAAATCTTGCACTAAAAGAGGTCAACCATCACCAGTCAGGAAATCCAGAACTGCTGAAGCTCCTTTTTCCACAATTTCAGAAGAAAATAATAAACTAAAGGAACGAAGGCAGTGACTGAGTACAGCCCTAGGGCAGCTTATAATTTCAATAAATTAAAAACAATTCAAATCTGCCTGAGAACTACAAACTATAATGCCCAAATTTTGTATAAAAATGGGTTTATTTAGTACAAGTGCCAGTCGAACAAAGTACTTTTAGTAAAAAGCGAAAGGGAAAGAAAAATGTGGTATTCCCATTTTTTTAATAGACCAACCATTAATGACTCGAAAACCAAACAAATTATTGAAAAGCTTTACAAGTCGTTTCTGACAATACTATTTTTTGAAATGTTAAGTATTCCATGATGAATGCGATACAATCTCTCTCGGAGGCACTAAATCCTACTAAATTTAATTCAATAGGTTTAAATAATTGTGTAAAATTCAATGTCTGCGTGTTCACATGGCACCCTAGGTTCCATTCTTTATTCAGTGTACACTGCAGATATTCCTATCAAACATACAGTCAAGCAAACTCAGACCAAGTGGATACTTCTCCACTCTTAAAATTTTATGATATATACAGAATAATATGATATACAGAATAAAATAATTTAAAACAAATTGTTTATTAAGTTATCTTGAAGCAAAAAGGTATTGGAAAAATAGTATTTTCCTTTGCGTCCCCCTGTCTTGCGGGGTAATTGCCTCCTCTACATAATGGCAATAGTGGTTAGAAAGATGGCCACAATTAGTCGTAACCAGTCGTTTGGGTAGTCTTGTGCCATCTACATCCATCCACATACTGGATGGCAATGGGCCATAGTGTTGAAGAACGAATTTATAGTGCATCTCATTTGTGGAAAATGCCTGGAAAAACCGCTTCCAAAGACATACCTTACCACTACAATCGCACCAGCGGTTAGTGCACACCAAACTAACCTTGTCGAGGTTTATGATAAGACATTATGTGTGGAGGGGGCTTCACAGATAGTTCACTTTTATGACTTTCAACTTAAAATTAGTTTAGATAGTAGAGTGATTTAAAACATCTCACGGCTGAGACTTGCAACACAATTTACAATTGAACACAAGACTGTACTACAAGCCGAGTCCGATGCACTAACCACTCTGATACTGCCGTCTTTCTATACAAATGTTACATTTACTGCAATAATAACCACAATCTTCCACACCGAATGATGCAGGAAATAATCTAGTTTAATTTTTTTTTTAATTGGCCAAAATTTTCAAAAATCTACTTCCGGTGCTTAAAACAGCAAATCCTTTGTACCAAACAAAGCAAGAAATAGTTATATAACATAATATATTTCTAATTTACATGCTGTAAAAAATAAAAAAATGGTCAAAATTTATAGAGGTTATACAATAGTCTCTCTAATATAAAGATCACAGAGGAGGAAAGGCTCTTTAAAAATTTTATAAATAAATTCACCAATAAATTCCCATCTCAACCACACCCTTTGAATTTTCCCTCCTTTTTCCCATTTTTCAAATGTCGTGTAATCGGATTGGATTCTCGACGACAAACGAAATGGCCACGGAGAGCTTTAGTGAAGTATATTTTATTTTCAATCATTAAATTCACTAATTTTGTGGTCAGCTTGACCAATTAATATATTACAATTAATTAAGGTTTTTAGTTGAGATAAAAAAATTAATGGCATGAGCTGGATTCGAACCCACGATCTTTGGCTAGATACGCAGCTGCTCTACCACTTGAGCTATCGTGACCTCGATCCACTCTGACATCAACTTCCCATCTCAACCACACCTTTTGAATTTTCCCTCCTTTTTGCCATTTATCAAATGTCGTGTAATCGGATTGGATTCTCGACGACAAATGAAATGCTTTTTAAAAGGATAGTTCCTACTCACAGTAAGTACTTACTGTGAGTAGGAACTATCCTTTTAAAAAGTATTGAACACCACACTCACTCCATCAGTTATCATTTCTACAAATGAAATGGCCACGGAGAGCTTTAGTGAAGTATACTTCATTTTCAATCATTAAATTCACTAATTTCGTGGTCCGCTTGACCAATTAATATANATCTCAACTAAAAACCTTAATTAATTGTAATATATTAATTGGTCAAGCGGACCACGAAATTAGTGAATTTAATGATTGAAAATGAAGTATACTTCACTAAAGCTCTCCGTGGCAATTTCGTTAAGTAAATACTAAGCTCACGGCCAAGAAAAACATCAAATAGTTCTACTCACAACATCTATTTCTGTATTAGAATGTCCCATATTGCAAACAACGCAACCATTTTTCATTTTATCCATGTGTTCCCTTGTCACGACATTCTTGTTTCCAGTTGCAGTGATGACAATGTCAATTGTCCTTATTACTTCATTCAATTTAACAACCCTGAATCCATCCATGCTGAAAGGAAAAAAATCAAAATTTATACAGATTATATTGCAAATATAAAGAGGGAAAATTTCTTAATCATAAACTAACCAGGCTTGAAGGGCGCAAATCGGATCAATTTCAGTGATATAAACAATGCAGCCTAGGCCTTTTAAAGCCTGGCAGCAACCTTTTCCGACTTCTCCGTAACCGCACAAAACTACCTGTTTTCCTCCAAACATAACATCAGTTGAGCGTTTCAAACTGGAAAAAAGAATATATGTATATACTTTATTAAAGTTACAAGTTTTAAATAATTCTCAAAAATATTGTTACCTATCCAAAATGGATTCCCGGCAGCTGTAGAGATTATCAAATTTCATTTTTGTAACTGAATCGTTAACGTTCATGGCTGGAACGGTGAGTTTGCCAGTTTTGGAAAGTTGGTATAGACGGTGGACTCCAGTTACACTTTCTTCCACTATACCTATAATTACAAATAGTTTTTACAAATATAACAATAAATAAATACAGTTTTAAAAAGTACTATTTTTTTTTTATCACCTTTTATAACTTTGAACAATGAAGGATACTTTTTCAACATGAGATGTGTCGCGTCCCCTCCATCATCCAAAATCATATTAGGCTGCCAATTCTCGGCATTGATACATTTGTCTATACACCACCAAAAATCTTCTTCTGTCTCACCCCTCCATGCAAATATCGGGAATCCTGAAAATTAGACAACAGTTGAAAAACTACACCGAATTACCATTTAAATAACATTACTTTTCCAAAGTTTCAACCAATACTCTTAACTATCAACTCGTATCAAGATCGAAGTTTTTCTGAATAATAAAAAATCAATTAGAATCCGATAACGAACCTTTTGATGCAATAAATTCATCAGTCAAACAGCAAATCTTTAACTCTCTTAAAACTTTTGAAAAAAAGTCAGAAGTAACAGTGAACAGGGAGAGTTATAACTAAAACACTATGACTTTATTAGCGATTTTAAAACAAAATACATTACAATAGCACCATACTACATTGCAAATAAGAAAAATGGTGCAGAAGAGGAAATATTAGACACCTTAGGGTAAAGACACCCACAGAGGTTTGACCAAAATGTTAACAAGAAAAACCGACTCAGTGAGTTGTCCATAGTTGTAGCACTGTGCTGACACAGCTATTGGTTTTAAATCAAGTTGGGAATGGATGACCCTACAAGTCAACGGAAACGCCGCATTCAGGAGTTGCACTGTATTTAGTCAGCCCTAAAACACGCGGTATTTCTTTGAGCGATTCATACCACCACTTTTTAGAATTTTAATTTTATATTTTATTTAGTTCCAAAATGCAAAAGGCACAATTGTGGAAAATTTATCAGCAGGGTTGAAAATCCTACTTTAAGGGGCATGAGAACCACCGAATACATTGACTGAAAGAATATCAAGAAGAAAAGACATTTTGAGGGATACTAGGAAAGAGAACTTAACAGAAAGAGCGTGACATTAATTGTTTAAAAAATTGGCAAATTTATTTAAGATTGTTTTCTCTTCCTCTTATAAAACTGTCCGCAAAAATTTCCTACAATTGGCAGTTATTCTCAACTCTAACATTTCCACCAATTGTGATTAATAAAGTTGAATTCTGTCTTGTAGCTCAAGACAATTTCAACTATTATACAGAAATTGTGAGATGCGGTCTAGTGACTAGACCGCATCTCACGATTGCTGAATAATTATCGATTAATGGTCACTAATCACCACACAATTTCGACTGTTGACATATTTACAACCTATCTCAAAAGACTCATATGTTGGAGCACTTGTATCTCAAGGTAACACTATATTGCATAATTTGCATATTAGAAGAATAATGTAAATTTGAAACGTTTTTGATTACTTTAAAAAAAAGGAAAAAAGAAAGGAGGGAGAGAGGGAGAGGGAGAGGGAGAGGGAGAGAGAGAGAGAGAGAGAGAGAGAGAGAGNGAGAGTGAGAGTGTGCGAGAGAGAGTGAGAGAGTGAGAGAGAGAGAGAGAGAGAGAGAGAAAGAGAGAGAGAGAGAGAGAGACTAGGAACATCAGAGGAAAAACCTAAAATTTGATTGGGCTTTCAGTTAATATTCCAAGAACGAAGGCATAACCCAACTGACACAATAAAAAAATATCTTTTATTTGAGCCTCCTATATACAAAACTTTCAGGTGCAGTTTTTTGCCTTTCCTAAATAATTACATTTTCTAATGTAGTCACACAGTGAAAATAGGGGCCTCATTTGATACAAAAATATTCAGTCTCAGTTCTCTTTCATATTTGCATACCTAGTAAACCTACAAGTAGTAGTTATAACAAGATAGTCTATTGTTTAATATATTTGATTTTACGTGAGTAGATTTAGAAATAATGCTATATTTTACATTGGGACCGACATTGGAAAAAATTCATTAAAGTAGTTTGCTTCATATATATACATGAATACTCTCTTTTCTACCATAATTTCCTGATTAATTTGGAACAACAATATTAATAGTTTGCTCATTGACATTTTTGTCATTAGTTAAGTCTCTAATTAATTCTCAGACTTTTTTATAATTAAGGCTATTTGATTTAATTTAGCCTTTATAGTAATTATACTTTGCTTTTTTATAATTTTATTTAATGTGTTTCAATATTAGGAATAAAATAATTTTAATGTTTTATTGCTACGGTGTTTCACTGTTTTTTCGATGGTATAAGTCTTATTTTCTAATATAAGTAATAATTTTTGTAATTCATTCCTAAATTTTAATTAATTTCTTTTTTGGTTTTACAAATACCAATAATATAAATAATGTATAAAACATCCCCAATAGAAAAATATATACATATACCTGCTTCAGCCAAAGCAGCAGCAACTTCATTCTAAACAAACAAAAAATAATTATTAAATAAATTGAAATTATTTTGAATTTAACTGGAAAAAAATATATAATAATCAAATTACCTGGGTTGAATAAATGTTACACGCTGACCACCTGACTTGAGCACCTAGTTCAACCAAAGTTTCAAGTAGAACAGCTGTCTGTGCATTGATGTGAGAGCAGCCAACAATTTTTGCTTGTTTCAAAGGTTTGTCTTCAACCGCTCTTTTTCGAAGGGCCATAATACCGGGCATTTCTGAAACAGAACAATCGCATAGATAAAATATAATAAAAATATATTTTTATAATAAAATTTTATTAAAATATAAAATATTATAAAAGGATATAAATAATAAACTCACCTTGTTCAGCAATCTCAATTTCCCTTCGCCCGAAGGCGTGCTCTTTGATATTTCGAACACAGAAGTCACTAAATCCTGATGAAGATTTTTGATCTTTTTGACGAGGTGAAACATCATCTTCTTCAGAGCTGCTACCAGTGTAAGATGCTATAAAAAGCATAAACATAATAAAAAAAATTCAACACAAAAATAAATGTATTTAGTTTTGAATAGTTGCCTATAACGGGGAAAAAATTATATGGTTATTGCAATTAGGTATTGGGTCAAATGAGTAATTTTAAACTGAAAAAGTGGAATTTCTCTATACGGTTTGTGGTGTGATGAATCTATAGTTTGGTCTGTCTGATTGATTGGTAACAGCCCAACTAAAAATTTTAAACTTGCCATAAATTTAAAGATTATGTAAAAAGTTTGGCTGTTACCAATCAACCTCGTCTGCCTGACATATTTCAGCATTTCTCTTTCTTAATGATATACCAAAATAGAAAATACAGGCAGTCCAGGATGATCAGAAATTAATCAATTACAGGTTAAGCGCTCACTTGCACAAATGGAAATTAAATATTGTGCCCTTGTGAAAACAAAATAACGTTTTTCCATAATGGTCGAGAGGAAGCATTTTTATGATATGATTCTAGTTCACCTTTCCAGTCTGATTTTTTGACACTAAAATGCGTTCCCTTCATAAAGGAATGTGTAGCAACAGTTTATATAAAAAATTTGTGATAAATTATAGTTCAAAGAAACGTGATTGATCATTCCAATTGTCAGGAAGTGTAGTGCCCTGTCAGCTACAAAATATTCTAGCTGGCAAATTGTTGACTGAACGGGCATGGTATGCTACTGTGTTGACTGCTGGTGAGAGAATGGTCTGATGGGCATTTTCCAATATATATTGGAAAGCATATTTCTTTCCATGCGACGATTCCATCATTCCTAGTATGATACATGGGCCTACATGCCTACACCTTAAGGCCCCTAAAAAAGTAAAAAATTACAAGGATGAGATAACTCGTCACTGGACCTAAAGAGCATACAACCTCGGACAAGATATTTCATTGCTAGTCCTGAAAATGTTAAGGTTCTTTACTGGATAAACCAGATGTCCACTGCGCGAATGGGCATACGGGTTCAGATAACCAATAATCCTCAACTCATCATTTCACAACTTTATGCCCAGTCCAAATAAAGTAGGGAGATGTATAATAGTCTTTTCATTCATGTTTTTTTTTAATATAAAATGAACATGGTATTTAATCGACCAATACCAACTTCTTGAACCTATATCACAAAAATGGAACTAAAAATGACACTAGGAGGGAAAATGAATTTTTAAAAACTAATAAGATTTTTGATACTGTATTGTTGCACTGTTTTGCAAAATTTGGTTCAAATGAGGAATAATCTCAAATCCAGACCTGCATTTACTTTAGTCCTGTATTTATATTTTATCTGGGCCGTTCTACAATAAAAATTGTCTTTCTTGAAAGTTCCCAGTATTATTCATTTATCCCAGAGTTTAGCCCAAAAAATGACATGGTTCAAATTTTATCATTGAAGATGACTCTTTAAGCGGGGGAACACACTTACCCGACCGAAGCAATGGAAATTTTTGACTTCTTAAAAAATATAAAAATCCTTATGTAAAATTAGAATTTAAAAAGATATCAAATCATTTGTTTTTAAATTTATTTTTTTATAATTTTATTTTAATTGTAATTAAAAGTTAAAAGTAAAGTGGTATTTTATTTTTCTCAAATTAAAAGAAGAATCTTGTATTTTTATATTAAATTTTATATCGTTTTTAATTTTAATTGCAATTCGTTTTCACATGGACTTCTAAGAGTCCATTTAATTTGTTTAAAAAGAAATATATAATATACAGAAATTTTACTAAGTTCTTGTGAGTTTTTTGGTGCTTTAAAGAAAGGGTTAATTTGAAGTTAGAAGTTAAAAAGGGTAAATTTCATGTAAAACTAGGTTACTTTGATATTTAAAGTGGTTAATTTGGAGTTAAAAAGTGTTCATTTGAAATTTTAAAGGATTAATTTATTGGAATATAGCTATTTATTTTTCCTTATATAACAGCTATGAATTTCTCTTAAAACCAATGATATTATATATATATTTTTAAAAAAGTGTTTAATATTTTTTAGGCTAGTTTCAAATTTTTATCTTTTTTTTGGAGAAAAGTTAAGCAGGGAATAATCCAACGCTTTTCCATAAGATTGTATTACCCCCATGCACATCTGCCCAACGCCATGCAACGCTACCCTACTCTATGCTACTTGATGCAACCAAGTTCCGTCCAGATTTTCAGTAAGTCGAAGACAAAAGAACCGGACACTCATATTTCTATTTCAAACTATATGTATTATTGTCGTTATATTAATTACAACATAATTATTTTAATATAAACCAAATTACGGGAGATCAAAAATTCATTAGTTTTTATTTAAGAAAATTAATTTTAATGGATTGGCAGAAAATTTAACAAAACACCGGAATACAAGTTTTCCTACCATTCCAGCCTGTTTAAAATAATTCAAGGGATTATCCTCACCCTGTTATGAGCCGGCCATGCTAAGGACTTTTGAATCCGGGCTATTGACCAGCATGTAGAGAGGTTGCTTGATGTTTATTTTGGCCCTCTATAGAGAGCGTGTAGGAAATGCCAAATGATTGTGCTTTGGGGCCCGATTTTTGGAGGATTCAGAGCTGTTTTATCTCCTTTTTTTCTCATTTTTTGCATATTGAATGTATTTATTAGCATGAATAGTGCAAGAAGGCCAATGATGAAGCCAAAACACCAACAATTTAATGCCAATATTGAGAGACACACAATTAGATTAGTTATATAGTCTAAAGGGTGATAAAGGAATATCAAATATTTGAGTTACTAGACCTAGCTGTTGATAGCTGTTCGACCCTAACTTCGGTGGCCGGACGAATAAGACTAAGGTTGCACCGAAGACTGTCAATACTCAAAGTGGGTGATATTCGCAGCATGTGAGAGGTCATGCATATGTACAATTGAAGTAACACATATCAATCAATCGATATACAACTTCTCCATTTTGAGTATAACATTTTATAACTAGTTACGAACAAAAATAATAAACGGAAGGTATGCTAATTTGTTAAAAGGATATTTTTACCTGAACTATAAGAATCAGTCGATGATGCTGAGAGAGAACGACTCCTGTATCGGCTGGATTTTTTTAAAGCACTTGATGACTTTGTTTCCTGCTGCAGAACAAAAACAAAAAAGGTAAGATTAGACAAAAAGCTTTGTCATATACGTTAATAAGGTTAACATCTTTATCAGGCTCAAAAATGTATACCAAAACCAAACTATACAATTCAATTATTTACCAAAAAGCTGAGAAATATTATGAGTAAACAGCTGTTAAAAGTGAAAGGCAATTCAGTAAGCGGCTTGCAACAATTTATACGAAGTGAGAAAGCCCAAACACCTTTTTTCTTATTGTTTTCTTTTTTTTCATGCTACAAGAGCAATATTACAATAACTGATAAATGCAGCTATTATGAAAAATCATAATTCCATCATAGTCCACACCATTTTAAGTATGATAACACACATGTAGGACGGCACTAATAAAAAATAATAAACCCTAAAACAATAGCTTCACAAACACGTGGTAAATGTTCTGAGTAAAGCAATTTCGAAATAACCATATTTTAGTTGTTTACAACTTTAAAAAACCTGAATTTCCCAACTCAAGTGACAAAACAAGAATAACACTTGGAACTATTGTTAATACTGTTAGGATAACTTGGATAGTTATATTTACCATTTTTCGTTGGCCCATAAAAAGAGTTGTCCCACCATCAACTGTCTGTAAAATATAAAAATATGACATCAGTCATCAAACTTCACACCTACTTTTTTAACAGTACAATGATTTTTATTTGAACTTGATAGAAAGCTGAATTGACACATTTTTGTTACATAGATTTTAAATTTGGAATAACGTGTGTGTTTGCTCTACTTAAGCTATGCTAAAATTCCCATTTAAATTACAATAAAAAATAATATTAATACCACCCTATTACATTTAGAGTGAAAAATTTTAACAATTTATTGCATATTTAAATAATACAATTTTTTTTACACAATTTACATAATAAAACTTTTTAATTATTAAAATCACAGAAATTGCATCACTAGCCATATCCATTTATACGTTAAACCTTTCTAGCATAGTCAATATTGTAAATTCACAACTTCTTATATGAACCATTGCAATAATTTTGTAAAATTAATTTCAATTTTTTTTCCAGTAATGTTGCATATTAACAATTGTACTGACAGTCAAATAGAATGTGTTTATATATTTGTTCTCCTGAACATGATTACGTAATGACAGAATTATGAGATGATTTAACAAGCAGCAAATTGAAAAGATGAACGAAAAAAGCATATATTATACAAACAAACCCAATAAATGTGCCAATAACAAACAGCACTTTATAACCATGCAATATACACATACATGCAATTAACATTAGAGGTTTAGTGAAGAAAATCATGCACTGCTCATTCCAAAATCAAGCAAACAAACAACACCCTTAAATCATTGAATATTATCATTCAATAATACTTATAATTACAATATAACATTATATTTAAAAGGGATATTAAAATAATATACTATATCTTCTGGGTTCAAATTCTGGCATTTTTTTAGAATATGAACAAATATGAGAAAACTTGTGCTTCATAATCACATATTTTCTCCATTTCTTGGAAAAAACATTGAATCATTGACATAATCATCTAACCTAACCTGTTCCAAATCTAATCCTAAAACTAAGCCTACCTAGCCTAACCTAACCTATATTCCTTTTTCTTTGTCATGTCAGAATTTGATTTCTTTTTATTTGTCTTTCCATAATTTGTCAACGATTGACAATCTAAAAGAAAAATGAACTATGCGACTACATTTCACATCATCAAATTCTCACTCCAAGAAGACTAACCTAACCTATAGTTCTTTTCATTTGCCTTACAGGATTTGTTTTTTGTTCATTTTGTATGACTTTCCACAATCTGTCAACGGCTGACAAACAGAAAGAAAAATCAACTATTGGACTACATTCTACCAAACACTTCAAAGAATACTAACCTAACCTATCCTAAACCTACATTTCCTAACCTAACCTAACCCATTCTAAACCTATTTAACCTATATTTCTTTTTCTTTGTCTCACCATAATTTAATTTTTTTTCCATCTTTTTATGATTTTCAACAATCGACAAACAAAAAGAAAAATGAATTATTTGACTACATTCCACATCATCAAATACTCAATCCAAGAAGACTACCTAACCTATAGTTCATTTTATTGGCTTTCCAGGATTTCTTCTTTGTTTGTTTTGTATGTATTTCCACAATTTGTCAATGATCGACAAACTAAAAGAAAATGAACTATTTGACTACATTCCACACATCATCAAATAGTTCTGAGACTAACCCAACGCGCATACACTCCTCAGAAACAAAAAATGGATATAATGAAAATGGTAACACTAATAAAAAGGTGCATGTCTAACACAAAAGCACTATCATGTTTAAAGAAAGTATTCGTAAAGTTCTCATCTGCGACACTGTTAAGCCTTCCAGTATGACAGGAATTTCTTAACATTACAAGCTTAATACATTTAAATTTTGTTACACAAATTTCCCACCTGAACATTCTCAATTCATCCTGTTTTGTCATTCGCACTGGGGATTTTCTATTAGACACCACCAAAGATAGTGAAATCGTAACACATCATACAGTATGAGTACAAGCAAACCAGGATGATTAGGGGATCAAGGTACAAGTTTAACACACCATAGGCCTCACCACGTTTCACAACAGAATAATTTGAAGATACATAACATACTTCAGCACAGGGAATCAATACAGGCACGCAGTCAATGTGATCTGACTCATATTTGCAAGGTTAATAGTTCTGGGTTCGAATCCCAATATAGCCTATAAAGGACTGTCATATGAGTTATAAAGAGAAAATTAAAATCTGTTTAACTTGACCCGCTTTATCACGTGATATTTAATCATTACAATTTGGTCATTATTAATCACCGTAGTCCACCTATCCTCACTATATTGGTCTGTTAGACATTTTTTTAGGCATTTCATCATGTTCAAAGTTGGGTCTGTGTGATTTCTGTGAAGTCAAGTCTCTTCGGTCATGATGGGTGAAATGTTACTCTTATTTTGAAAACGTCGAAAAGCTGAAACGCATCTGAAATTCTAGCCCAGCAAGGACTGGCAGACCAAAATAATCATTAATGACAACATTTCAAATAAAATATACATCAAAATTTGAAAATCGGACTGTAAAAAAACTAAAGAAAATTAGATTTGTGTTGTCATGTAATACGAAGAAACTGTGCTGTATCTTTTTGATCTGTACAATATTTAAATGATATTCTACAAAACCATATTCAATATAAAAGTTAAAAATAAAATAAATAATGAAAACAGAAACTGGTTGAATTATGATGAATAAATGCAATGCATGTATGCAATAAGGAGTATGTGCACAAGAAATACCTAAAAAGGTGCACAGACATATAAATTCTCAGAGAGCCAAGCAACAATGAAACCTCTAGTTTCAACTTAAAGTTGGCCTGGGAATGCCCTAACATGGCTCCAATTCCTGTACAACAAAATCAAGTAACTTTAATGTTTGTGTTAGTACGCAACACGATTGACATCACACTTTTGAACAGAACCACAAATTCTATTTCTATCTCGACTATGAAAACAAAAATCTACCTCTCCCTTAACAGCATATTTTTCAAAAATATAAATAAATAAACTGAGACAGAAACGATTGTGCCATAAAATAGCAGACATCAAAACATGTGTGACTGCCAAACGTCAGTCTAGAAACAGCCACTTCAAAAAGCACACTCTAACTAAGGAAATAGTGAGGAGGAAGAATAGAGCAGGATAGAAAGAATGGGTATGGATATAAAAATGAGTTAATTCCACAATATTCTTTTAGGCCACAGTGGAAAAAAAAAGAGACTATCATCATCAGTGACCCCGGGGGGAGGGGAATTACCAAAGTAGATAAATTATATCATTATATTATTGCAAACATTTCAAGGATAGACATCAGAAATATAACTTATCTCAATATTAAAAAAAATGTCAGATTTTAACAATTTTAACAAATCACCATTGTATTAATAATCAGAAAGAAAAAATAAGAAATCCCCTATCAAATTTGAATAAGAAACTATTATAAACATTGAGATAATCTTGAATAAATATAGCTATTGTGTTGAAAAAGAAAATAAATATTTCTTCCGATAGTGTGAACTGTTATTGTTAGAATTTTATAAACACTTTTAAAAAAGTAATGATTAATGTTGAAAAAATGAAAAGCCTAGAGATAAAAAGGAATAAATTTCATGATTTCATCTAGGAAAGTTGAGATTTTAACAACAGAAGTTGAAAACATCAGATTTCGTGATAAATATAAAGCTTTACTGTCCGGTCCAAACAATTTAATAGAAAAAGACCAAAATTAAATTAATCAATTTTTTAAAATAATTGATTAGTGTTTAGATTAAATAAATTTAATACATGAAATATTCAAATGGTTCCGCTGATATTTTTATTAAATACATAATCAACCTACTGGGTTGTAAAATAAGTCCTAGTGTTTTGTAATGACAAATTCAATGAAACGTTTAGATACTTGTAAGCTAATTTAATCAACAATATACGAACAATTTTATTCCACTGCCTGTTGCTGTTTTTCATGCAATTAAATACTACCAAAACTTCTAAGGTTTTCGAGGAATGAACTCTTGGATGTGTTTTCTACAGTCCTCAAGTGAAGAGTCCAGAATAAGTTGAAATCTGAAGGAGCAATGTAAATGAATTAGCACATCCCAGCCAAGTTCTAACAATTTCTGGCATGTCTGCAAAGACACATGGGGCGGGCATTATTCTCGTGGAAAAACTACCTTTGCAGTTAGCCAATCCCAGTTGTTTTTGGTCAATTGCTGACTTTCACCAATTGTGTGCTGTATAAACTAGAATTAACGGTTTAGATGGGCGGAAGAATATAATAAAGCACCACCTTCATACCCCACAAAATGCACATTACTTTCTTGGGATGTAATCCGATTTTTGGAGTTGTTAATGGTCATTTTCGCCAGGATTTTCTTCAGACCCACATTTTTGTTCAGACCCAATTTTCATCCCCGGTTATCACTCTTTTTAAAAAATAAGTCATTTATATGAAGTTTTAGGAGGGAATTGTAGAGATGCAGTCCAACAAATTCTTTTCTTCTAGATCTCTTGAGAAAAGGGATATGCTAAGTCTCTATGTTGTCTCGTGTCGTTGAGTTTGAGTTATTTGTGACAAAAGTCTGAATTTGGTCATCAGCAATGGTTGAAGGACGATCAGAACTCCAAATTCCAAATAAAAAATTTCCCTTTTGAACTGATCAAACCCCAAAGGGTAGTGCTTTGTCCTTCAAACATCATCACTGTATATATCAAAAATTTTCCTAGCAGTCTAAGATAGTCTGAGCTGCAGTTTTCCCTTTGCAGATAATAAAAAAAAAATTAAATGTCGAAAATGCATTATTTTTTCTTTCATTTTAAAATAGCAAAACACCTCATAAAAATACAAGATCTGGAGCAAAACTAACCAATAAAAACACCTTCATTAACACTTTTTCCAAGAGTGTAAATAATTGAAGGGGGGAATTATTTATTATTTTATAACCTAATATATATAAAAAATTAATCCTTGAAGCTTTGAAGTAAACGGCAATGTGGGATGCCAAGGGTGCAGTCAGGTAGTTTTTCTTTCTTGTTTTCACAAATTGTAAAGAGTAAGGAACTCCACTCACATGTTACAATTAAAATTTGAAAAACTGGTGTAATGAATGGCATGAATTTGATCACAATAAATGGAGTAAAATTAAGAGGGGGTTCACAATGGTCCTCTGCCTTTTGAAACTCCTGTAGGGAAGAAACTAGTCTTGACACACCTAAGAATAGGTCATTGTAGGCTTACCCATCGATTCCTCATAGCAAGGGAAACTGCTGTCAGGAAGGCCCAAGCACATACTAATTAGATTTTTTGTCAATTTGAGAGTACGTTTGGTATTTCTGGTAGTTTGGGTCAAATATTGCCTAATGAGGGTCGTGGTTGACACTTTGAGTATGAAGGGCTCCTGAGAGTACACATCAATTGCATTAAAACCCTTGACAGGCTGTAATAAAATCCCAGGTTCAAATCCAGCGGCCCTCGATTCAAACCTGACATACTTACTAATTTTTTTTTTCTTTCAAAAACACCAGCACCTTGAGGGTTCGTGCAACTTCGAAGTTGAAATATCTAATTAAAAAAGAAAAAAATGGCAATGGTGCCACCATCAACTTCAAGAATTTATTTTAAAAAATGACGTTTTAATTCAATGTGTTCAAAAACACAGTTGAAGCTAAAGCTTAAATAATGCTAAGGAATTAAACAGAAATTTGCAGGCATAATAATCAAATGACAAGACAACTGACATTGCGACCAATTTGGAAAATATCAGTTGAAAAAATCTATAAGGGTAATAAGTAAAAGGCATTATTGTATTGTTTGTATGCTTCTTTAACTTACATTAGACAAAAAAAATCATAAACTTGAATAAAACTGTAGTGCAAAAAAAATGTAAAAAACATGCTAAACATGCGCAAGACAAACAGAGCCACCTACAATAGTATAACTGCTAATTGCTTTTAATAACACAAACTTATGGGAGATTATATGCTTATCAAAGGTTTCAAAGCCTACTTTAATCGATTAATTTAATAAAATGACGGCTCAGAATGAACTGTTCTTCTCCGCCCACCAGCCCCCCCCCAACCAAACAAACAGGGATCAGGTAACAAATGCGATTAAAAATTGAGAAGCCGGAAAAAATGAAGTAAGAAAAAATAAATAGATAACATTATTGTCAGTTTTATGTATCCATTTATGTAGGGTAAACCAACACATGGTATTTTGCATTATCGAATTTATTATTAGAATACCATTTTATTTCATACATCAAACAATAACAACAACAAACAAAAATATATATAGAAACAACACTACTGCTTACTTTAATCGAGTGCGTTCTTTTGAAGTGCAGTTGTCGTTGAGTTAGGAGCTATAATTTCGATTAAAAAAAAACTAAACTGTGAAATTATAGTTTACATGGAGGGATTAATTGGGCAAATGGACAAATAGACAAAGTTTCACCAGTGGAGTAAATAAAAATTAAAAATTATTCAATTTCATTAATTGCCCCTAGCTGATCGTTTCAATTCAAATCATCATCAATCAATTAAAATTGATTAGAGTGAAACTAAAACAGCTGCTCTGGCATATTCATTAATAGATCATTCCATATTTTAAGCTTTATAATATTTTTTTTATTATGTATAAAAAATTGTATGATATCTGCAACCCTTGGGGCAAATATAAGTATATCAAGTATATCAAATGTATAATATATAGTAGATCATCCCATAGCTTTGTAATTTTTTTACATATAAAAATGGTATATCTCCACCCAAGGAGCAAAATAATATACATATACACCAACACTCTCATATCTTATTTATTTATTTTAGAGGAATCCATTTTCATCAATGGCAGTATTCACTTTCACCACTAGGCCTAAAAAGTAATCGTAATATCTTTAAGTACTTATTTAATTTTAACCTATCCAGCTTTGCTCCAAGGGTGCAGATATATTGCTCTCAAGATCAGGCCGAGCAGCCCCATAAAAATGTCACATCTAAAAAAGTCAGAGAATGCATTCGAAATCTACGAAGACTCTCGTCTAAAAATCTTGGGTGCTGGGACATAAAAGAATTTGGGAAATGAAATGTAGGCCAGAGGAGGATCTGCAAGACCATATATAGACCAAGAACTTGGAATGATAAATCAAACATAGGCCCGACCATCACAAATGGGGAAACACCAGAGGTGACAGACACTAAACTTATGATTAAAAGCCCTCTCCAAAACTGACTAACACTATAGCTAGGTAGGGGAGTAATACGACTACCGGTGCCTGGCATCCTCCTTCGCAAGAAGATTACACTATGAGGAGGAAAAAACCTGCCACCTATATCATCTGCAAAAGCAAATCTAGGGTACCAAAAAGGCCCAGGAAAAATAATTACTGCATGACAACTAATGACCTACTTCTCTAGACAAGGTTTGAGTCAATTGATATGAAATAAGGAACTAGGAAAAGAACAATAAGCCACAGGCTACATTAGAAAAATATCTGCTTTTGTAGTATTCACTAGGTCATAATCATTAAAGATGTTCCAATGTCACTGGTTTCTCTTGACAGAGTCGGCATGTATCAGCTTTGACAATCCTCTTTAGACGGTAGTTAAGAGGGCAGTAGCTGGTGTGGTATAAAGAAAAAATATTAAAAGATAAAGATAAAAAACAAATTTAAGGGAAATTATAACCTCAATTTTTTTTAAAGCCATTTTCCCTTGAGTGAGAGGGCTGCCCCTACTTTGGCTAGCCTCCTTTAGGCTCCTTTGGCTACCCTGCTCCCTTCTATGTCTTCGTGACTCAGAATTTATTTCAAAGTAATCTTGTGTTTTCCTAGGGCCATTTAGAAACCTGGTTTATTATTCTCTGAGAGAAATTCTCCGTTAAGAAGAGTAACTTTAAGTAGGCTTAAGCTCATTAATTTAAGCATTACCAGACTAGTTTGGAGAGGGGGAGAGGTCAAATAAGGATTCCAACCATAACTCCACTAAGACGTATAATAGAACACCAAAGATTATGACCATACTGCGGAAATTGAATTTTTTCTAACAAAACTAAGCACTTCCTCAGTGTCTCTTGGCATACCCTTAGTGTCAGAACAGCCTTACCGCACTGGCTATACGTTTCCTAGGCTAATGCTTTAAATTCACAAAAGATATGTGCCGATGTTGCTGGTTTCTTTTGACAGAGCTTCTGCAAAATAATTTCAGTGATGGGTTTGAAAATTGATAATTGATGAAATGATGTTCAGACTTGCTTTTTGAGGAGGTCAAATAAAGATTCCAACCTATTCTACATTGCTAGCTAACATGGAAACCCTTAAGACGATGACCATACTACGGAAAGCGCACTTGATCCAACAAAACCAAGCACTTCCCTGGTGCATTTTTTGCACTCTTCTCATGGTGTGAGAATTGCTTTACAAAAGTGGCTGTACCATATCCAGGCTAATGCTTCACATTCAGAAAATATGTGCCAATGTCTCTGGTTTCTTCTGATAGAAAAAGCATTTCAGCGCAATATCATCAGTGGAGGGTTTGAGATTTTATGATTGATGAAATGATGTTCCAACTTGATTTTTTAGGAGGTGGGGTAAAATAAGAATTCCGACCATTTCACATTCCTCTGTGCATCTTCGCATACCACCCATGGTGTGAATATTGCCATATTGTATCGGGGCTAATGGTTTACATTCATAAAAAATATGTACTGATGTCTCTGGTATACCCTGACAGAATAAAGTATTTTGGCACAATAATGTTTTCACTATTGCACTCTTTTTGCTACTGAACTCAATAATTATTAGGACATTAACTTCAGTGGTGAGTTTGGGATTTTATGAAATGATGTTCCTCCTTGTTGATTTTTAGGAAAGGAGGGGTCAAATAAGAATTCCAACCTTTTCTCCGCTGCTACCTATTGTGAAAACCCTATGATTAAGGGTTATTAGTTATGAAGACTAAGATTAAAGCTGACAAAATTAAGCACATTCCTCTGTGCGACTTCGCATTCCACCCACGCTAAGAGAATTGTGATACCAAAGTGGCTGTATCGTATTACTGCACAATAATCTCATCTCTATCCTATCGTGGATTTATGTCGATAAACTGTTAAAGTCTGGTTTCGACTGACAGAGTAAAGCACTTCGTCATACCATCAATAATGCGTTGATGGTTTCCAACTTGATGAATGTTGAAAGGCTGATCGTGGGCCAAAATGGAATGCTTTTAATCAAATATTTGCCAGATGATACAATAAATGCTAAATATCATTTTGAACGTTGGCAAGCTGAAGACAACAATAAGCCATGCACAAGTAGATAATCAAAACATCAACTGGTGGTTTTATTTTGATTTTTAATAGAAAATAATTGTTTATTTTGCCGGTAAGGACTTTTTCGTCCGAGGGCGATAACGTAGAACTGATAGCGTCGAACGTGCACTGGATGACATTTAAGAAAGCGAAAACCAGTTTTTTTTTTTTTTTTTTTTTTTTAATTTTTTTTAAGGACAACTTTTAATCCGCATTTCGGCTTATTTTATTGGACATGAGTTACGTAACGAGGCGGTTTGCATTTATTTTTTATTTTTTTTAAGGGAAATTTTAAACAAGAGCGAAATGTAGGAAAAGGAAACGGGTGAATGAAAAGTTTGAAACGCGCCGGTGGGAAGATACGAAAAAATCTGTTTTTGACGTGACTGTTTATCGATTGACGCACGGTTGAAAAGCGGCGGGACGGGAAGAGAAAAAAAATGGGAGAAAAAATACGATTATTTGAAATATTTTGTGGAAAGAAATGCCGTGTTCTGCCACGAAACGTCTCCAGGCCGGGAGGAAACAGCGGATTAAAACCGAGAATATTTTTAATCTTGACGATCTTAAAAAAAAAAATAATAATAATACTAATAATAATAGAAAAGAAAAGAAGAAAAAACGGTATATGGGACTTCGGGAGATTTATCCGTACGGCGGCGTTTGACATGAGACGTGTGACTCGACGTCGGAACAGCCGCACGAATCTCGTCTTCCGTTCTTCGCGACGAAACCGACAAATAATTGAAATAACGTAAAAAAAAAGGACTGACCTTAACGGCTGATCCTGGATCTGTGACTGGGCTATCGGAAACGGTAGTCGGATTAGATTTGGTCACACCTAAAGCAGGATAGTCCATCGTTTCTTCCCCTGCCATACTCGGATCCAGACGGTGTTCCCTTCACCGAACAGCTGCTGCTCTCATTCTGCCCACTGCCCCCCCTCCGGCAGGTCGATCGGCGTACGGAACATCGTCCAACCGTCGGAATTATTTTACTCTTTTCACTCGATCCATCCAAAAACAAGCCCGCCCAAAAACAAAACATCGAACTACGTAAAAATACGTTTTATTTCCGATTAAAAAACCTGACTGGTTATTATCTACCGCCATTGATCCAAACAACCTACATTCCTGTTTTTCTTTTACTCTCATTATTTACTACCATATTCAACAATTTTCATTTTAAAATATTAAACATAACAATTATACATTAAAACAACATGATCCTAGCTGAAAATTGGCTCTATTGAACAAGCTGAGTCGAAATTTTTAAATTAAGGAGGGGGCGCTCAAGGCCCTCATTTCGCACGAAGTTTCACGTTTAAATAACTAAATTTAAAAACTAAACAAAATCCTTTATATAATTTATTCTTCTGACCTACCTTCACACCCCAATATTATCATTACCACCTACATACAACTATTTTGTCCTCTAGCACGAACCCTACCCAACCTAACTCCAACATGCAAAACACCTTGAGAGTGAACGCTGGTGTAAAAAGTGGTGGACAAGATTAAAAAAATGTAAAGAAAACACAGTCTAACCCTACACTGTCCATCAAAAACAAAGAGATACTGATTTCCATTCAAGTCAAATACCTAGGACTATACGTAGACAGCAGACTGACCACTATACTTAGACAACTTAAAAGAAAACTTGGACATCTTAAATAATTTCTAGGACCAAAATCTGTCTTGACCGTCAACACTAAACCAACCTTACACAAGACTTTACTGCGACTATATCGGAAAAACGGTACGGAACTCTGCAGTTCTACCAAGCCATCCAACATCCGGCGAATCCAATCCTTCCAATCAAAAGTCCTCAGACAAATCGTCAAAGCTCACTAATCAAAACGAACTCAACATTCCTTCGTGGTACATTCAGAACTAATATCCCTACAATATGGCACTCGATCCGTCCTACTTTCTTGGTTCTATATATAGAAAGCGTGTATGAATGCCACCTGATGTGAGAATTGTGCTTGAGCACGACAGTGTTCCTGTTCTGATTTTTGTAGGAAGCAGGTCGGATTTATCGTACATAGAATTTTGTAGATATCTCGGTTTTGTATTTCCTTTTGGGCATATTGAATGAGTTTATTAGCGTGAGTAGTGTGAGAGGACAGATGATGGACCCTACAGACACTCAATTGCAATAGTTATGTAATATGTCCCTACAATATGGCATGTAGAGAAAGGTTACTCGATTTGCCCCATTTTCTTGGCTCTACATGGTTAGCGAGAGCGTAGGAATGCCACTCTGTATGAGAATTGTGCTTGAGCACGGTACCGAGTATCTGAGTCTCCTGTTCTGATTTTTGTAGAAAGCAGGACGGTTTTATCGTACATAGTACTTCGTAGATATCTCAGTTTTGTATTTCTTTTTGTTTATATTGAGAGTGAATGTATTTATTAGCGTGTGTTGTGTGAAGGGGCAGATGGTGGAATGTTGAGTGCCCCATTGACTTTCAATTGGATTAGTTACATAATTTTTAAAAATAAAATATTTATTACCAGCTGTACAATTACATATTTTGTAATTTTTTGGAATATTATACCTATTGTTTACAACTTACTATGTCTTGAGGGGAGTTAGCAACTATTGTTGTTCTTCAAACTTTACGCAAGGGCGAAGAGGTCCGGGGCCATTTCCGTCTGCTGGGATTGTTGTATGATGTATTATGTTGGACATGGATTGGGTTAGTGGGTTGGGGTGAGTGGAACTTAGCAAATTTGGTTGGGATTAATTTATTTACAAATGGTATTTTGAGGTCGTTATAGAGGATGGTATTGGAGACATAGTAGGGGCGTTGTCTAACATCCTGAGGACTTTGGATTAGAAGGACTGAATTCGTTGGATATTGGTAGGTTTAGCAGTGCCCCACATTCTAGTCCATATGTTCAAATCGTTTTCAGAAATGTTTTTTAGCATGTCAGTTTGTCCACATGTTAAATTTCAGCCTAAGCAGTTTATAGAGAAGTCCGAAGCGTATGTTCAGTTCTGCCTTTTTATTTGTATGTGTCGGTTTTAAGTTATCCGTGTGTCACGATAGAACCCAAGGTAAGCGTCGATTTTTGGAATGTTGTTGACGAATTTTGTCTGAGGGGTTTTGCTTCTGAGGGTAAATGTAACATGTGCATTTGTTTTCGATAATTTTTATCTTCTAAAGTTTGCTCCATTATTCGTTGGAAGTCTCCCTGGAGCTCCTCCGAGGCAATTGCAGGATATAAAATAAGTGTAAAGGGGTGATGGAAGAATATACATACCACCTAATTTGAGGTATGTAAATAATAAATTATTAAAGAATGAATGAGGGTATGTCTAGGTTTAAAAACTTCATGCGTTGGGAGCTGAAATGACCTAGCTGTTGACAGCCGTTAGAGCTTAACTGAGTTTTGACCTCGGATTGCCAATCGGTTGCTCGAATTTTCTTGCTTAATTGAAGGGGGTCATTCCTTGGCCCTATATAGAGATATATGTGTTAGAGCACAGCAGGGAGTAAAAAGTAAGTAATGTAATTCCTGCATGCAGGAGGGCTTAAAATCCAATTACCCATTGGGTGTCGCGGATGAGGGGGTCACTTTACCATACTTTCTCAATGTTATTCACAATTAAAAATCTATAGGCTATGCCGGGATTCCAACCCCGGACTGCTAGCATGGCAATACAAGTTGGGTGTCCTAACCATCTAAGACCTCCGCTGTCTCATTACTAGGTAATTGAAGGGTGTCGTTTCTTGGCTCTATATAGAGAGTGTGTCGGAATATCACCTGATATGAGAAATACGCAGGGGCACAGCAGGGAGTGAAATGTAAGTAAAGGAATTCTTGTCTAACAGGAGGGCGTAACGTCCAAATGTTGGGCTATAGAGCAAAAATGTAACGCAACAGACTTTTCTCTATTTTACCACATGCTATGGGTTCCGCGCAAATTGCACAAAAAAAGAACTATCTAGGTAATGTTAATTAATAGTCATTATAATAAGAAAAAAAGACAATTACTATTCTTCCTGAGATCTTTAAATTCTCAAGCCTGGTCAAAAAAGGTTGAGAATGAAATCTCTAGTAAGTTGGGGATATGACAGGGAAAAAAAAGACAATAAAATACGGTTAAAAGAAAGAAAATGTCTTGCGGTTTCCTTTATGATGAGATGGTGCCTTCCTCCCAAGTAACACTTTTTATTTGTTTCACTTTCCTGTGGACGTGCCAATTCTTCAATGGGCCGATTTTCCTCCGGAATCGCACCGACGCGAAATTCACAGTCTCGACATGAAAATGATATTTCCGTATGAAAATCCCCGAACGCCCGTGACTGTCTTTTTTCCTCACCCAGCCCCATGCATATTATGGACCAACTGGGCAAACATCCCTATGCAAATCACTATAAAACAAAATACGCACAGGAACTCTCCAATGCTAATTGAAAGATAAGAGTATAATTTTATTGTTTCATCATCAATGTCCTATTAAAGTCATGCAGATATATCTTATCTGTGACGGATTTAACAAAAAAAAACCTTTCGACGCACCCACCCACGACCAGAATTGAAAAATGTGGAACACATGTGAAACGCATTTCTTCCCTCTAACTTCGACCCTTGTCAGTCAAGGTCTTGGCCTTTTTAGTTCTAGGGGAAGTGGTTCAAAGAGAAAACAATCTTCCTTTTATAAAAGAAATACACAAAAGAGAGGACAAGTAAATTTTAAGAGCGACAAAAGGTCAGAAAATCGCAAATGAAAGTTCATTTTAACTCACAACGCACTCATGCCATTGAGTCAACTAATTAATCACTACAATGCATGTGAAAATAATAAATTTGTGATAGCAAATTTTATTGTTTAAACAATTTTAGAAAAAAGAGAGGAAGTAAATATTTCAAAGATCAGAAAATTAATCTCAATATTAACTTAGCCGTTGTTTAAATTTTAAGATGTGTGCATGAAATGATAAATAATATAGTTATGGTTAAATCCATTTTTTTAAATTACACTCGTGAGATATTTCTCACTTTGCCACTTTAGTCCCGTTGGGCGTGTCACAATCTAGAAGATATGGGTTTTCAATTTTCGTTGACGGTTTTTCCGTCAAAATAACACATTTTAACTTCAAACTTAACCCTTTTTAACTTCGAATTAACCATTTTAACTTTAAATTAATATTTTATTATTTAAAATTAACCAGTTTAACTTCGAATTATCAATGATAATTTGAATTTGAATTTCAATTTAACCCTTTTTACTTTAAGTTAACCCATTTTAATTTCGAATTAATCATTTTGACTTCAAATTACCTTTTTATAGTTCAAACTGACCCTTTTTAATTTCATATTAACCTCTTTAATTCCAAATTCATCCATTTTAATTTAAAATGAACCCTTTTTAACGATAAATTAACTTTTTAATGTTAATTTAATCTTTTTTAAATTTCAAATTAACCCTTTTTAACGTGAAATTAAGCCTTTTTTTATATTTTAAATTAACCCCTTTTTATTTCAAATAAACCTTGTTATTTCAAAACACAATAACACTTTCTAAATTCAAATTAACCCTTTTTAACTTCAAATAAGCCTTTTTAATTTCAAAGTAATTATTTTTAACTGCAAATTAATCCTTTTTCATTTCAAATTAACCCTTTTTAATTTTATATTAATATTTTTAATTCCAAATTCACCCATTTTAACTTAAAATGAACTCTTTTTAACAATAAATTAACCCTTTTTAATGTTAATTTAACCTTATTTAAATGTCAAATTAGCCATTTTTAACATGAAATTAAGCTTTTTTAGATTTCAATTTAACCTTTTTATTGCAAAATACAATAGTTCTTTTTAAATTCAAATTAACCCTTTTTAATGTTAATTTAACCTTATTTAAATGTCAAATTAACCATTTTTAACATGAAATTAAGACTTTTTAGATTTCAAATTAAACTTTTTATTGCAAATTACAATAGTTCTTTTTAAATTCAAATTAACCCTTTTTAACTTCAAATAAACCTTTTTAATTTCCAAATAATTATTTTTAACTGCAAATTAACCCTTTTTAATTTAAAATGAACTCTTTTTAATTTGAAATGAACGCTTTCTTTAATAAATTAAAAAACTTAAAATGAACCCTATTTAACGATAAATTATCCCTTTTTAATGTTAATTTAATCTTTTTTTAAATTTCAAATTAACCATTTTTAACATGAAATTAAGTCTTTTTAGATTTCAAATTAACCTTTTTTAATTTCAAAAAAACCTTTTTATTGCAAGATACAATAGCTCTTTTTAATTTCAAAGTAATTATTTTTAAGTGAAAATTAACCCTTTTTAATTTAAAATGAACTCTTTTTAATTTGAAATGAACGCTTTCTTTAATAAATTAAAAAACTTAGGAGATGGTATGTAGTCTTACAAAGTACAATTTGAAGAAAAATTCGTATGTATTTCAGAATATTTTAAAAATATAAAGTAATTGTGTTTTATAAGACCTTATGAATTAAAATTATGTATAATTAAATGAAAGGACAAATTATTCTTCTATTATTAATCAACAATTTTTTAAATATTAAAAAAATTCGTCCCTTAAAAGTCACATCAAAAATAATGCGGATACAATGAAATTTTATTTTTGATATTAAAAAAATCTCTTATTAAAAATGGAATAATTTGTTTTTACATTTAATTTTATACCATTTTATCTTTTAATTGTAATTATTTATCGTATAGTCTTATAACAACCCAATTGTTTACATTTTTGTGTATTATTTTATATTTTTATATTTACCACCTCCTAAGTTTTCCAATAGTTTAAAGAAAGGGTTAATTTAACACAAAAAAGGAGTATACCAGGTGTGTTATCAATATGGGTGTATTCTATTAGACTTCGAGTATATCTTTTATTTTTAATAGGACTATCATGGCTAAATTTTGTATTAATTGTAGTATGGAACAAAATGACCAGTGTATAATATCTAACCTTGGCATCACCTGGTTGAAGAAACCAATGCCTGATAAGACAGGGAGACAGAGAAAAAAGAGGCGGCCAAAAGGCCTTCTGCACCTCGACCTGGGAAGAACTATTGTGCTCTTCTAGGAATAGTTCTGGACCAAAAGTCTAAATGGAATGCACACGTCAAGGGAAATTACGTACTAAAGATTTGCCAAATATTCAGTGATAGAACTTGGTGGCTAACTCCTAAAGTCAGACCTATGAACACATATTCAAATTAACAATGAACAATCCAATGAATAGTTTGTATGAAAAAACCCCCTCATCTAATGAAATTTGTCTTCACTTCCATCCTTGCCACTCTAAAAATTCCACAAATGATATTGTTTTTAGAAAATTAATAAATCGACCTTAAGAGTTAATTTTCCAAGCAATAATACGGGGGTATTTTGTTAGAGGAGCTGTCATATTTTTGAGATCCAATTATTTTACCCGGCCTGCGCTTATGTATTTAAAGGCTTTCAAAACTTGATTTAGCCTTTCAATTTTTCCCTAAAAATGAAAACAAAACATGGTTTTAATTCGTGTAATGCCATTAAAAGACCGTTCGAGATGTTCAATATTAATTGTGGCTGTTTATGTTGATTTCTTACACATTTCATCATAGTATTCATAACAAAAGCATGATCGTCTGAATCATAAAGTGCTTCATATGTAAGCAAATGATTAATGCTAGAGGCCATGAGAGAATTACCGTGAAGCAAACGATCAAAAATCGCTGACCTAAACATGAGAAAGTTTAAATATAAACAAGCCCGACTGACTATGACATTTCATCAATTTTCCTCCCAGGCAAGAGATAAAATTGCATTCAGGTACCCCTCCCGTTCCTGGTGACCATCCTTAACCTTACAACCTTACCTTTCAATCCTATAACAACCCTTACCCTACACTAACCTTTTCCCAGGGTCTAGGGAAGGGATGGAGGTGTGCCGGTTCACCTGTAGTGGCAGCCCTACTCACTAATCGTCTATGGTCAGGATGGGAGTTTCCCACGGCCGTAAAAAATTATACAGTAGCAAAATATTTGCAACGAACGCTATATATCCGGAAGTCGAAATGCCAGTGACCTGGGGCACAGGCCAAATGTGACCAGACTTCTACGTTTGTATCGGCTTTCAAATGTTAATTCATTGGAATGAACGTAATTTATTAGCGTGAAGGGAAGGGCTTTGTTAACCCAGCCCCGAGGAATATCGAGTGCGAATATCCTTTCCACCTTTAAGTCCCATCTTTTTGCCTGTTTTCCTTTAAGAACTCCACTTAGCACTGAAGATTCTTAATTGCCCTGTTTAGTTTAATGTCCATTGTAGAGAGATCATTGTATAACTTTATCATGCCTGAATCCTTGTAATTACGTGTTATTCATACTTAAATATTCAAGGGAAGTCCCAGAATAAACTTTATTTTTCATTTACATATTTATTACCTAACCTAATCATTCTTAACCTAACATAACCTAATGTAACCTAACCTAGCTTGACCTAACCTAACCAAATAGAACCAATGCGTACACCCAGGTAATGCCAAAATAGTCAGGTAAACAAATTATCCAGCCAAATAGCATATCCATGTTGAAATAGTTTTCTTCAAAATACTTCAAAATGTATATCAACCAACTGACGAATTTTATAGAAATTCTCACTAGAACTTTTTTTTCGATTCCCTACACATTTCTGCTTCTCGAAAGTGTTTGAGTAGGCACAAACGTTATTTTTTAATTAAATTAAATTTCACGATGGAAATTCTTTCACTTCAGCTTGTATGCAGGGTAGAAACGTGTGGAATTCGAACTGGCCACCACTGGAAACACCCGGGAAAACCACCTTGTTTACACATTTATGCAATAAAGCGTTGTTATGGGAGCAGATTTTTTTTCTCGCCGGGGTAAGTCGATAAATCGTCCCAACCACAAGAAGAATTTATCAATATTACATGCGAAGGAGTCGCCATTTTTATGGCCAATTATTTTTATAAGGGTGGAGTCATGATAATGAGTAAATGGTTGATTGGAAGCGAAAACATTCTAATGTCGTTGATTTAATCTAATAGAGATATTCTTGGCTCGATAAAAATACCACCTTCAGCGGTTTGTTAGGGTCAAAAGAAGCGACACAAAAAAGAACACCTCTGATTTGATAGATTATCCTGATATATCTATTCTCGCTGGGTTGGCTATTGGCTAGGTCACGCTATTCACTCTAATAAATACATTCAACCTCAAAATACACTGACCGATATATCGACTAATTGACTGGGACTTATTCCGACAATTATTTGACCTAAAAACAACCGTACGGGGTGGTTATTTAAAAGTTTTGCAACAGGCTTTGATAAGCTCAAGCTTTTTAGCATATTCGAGGCTGTGTGGGTAGGATTCAGGTTGAAAGACAAAATAACCGGATCATAAAGTAGGTGGCAATGATGGTGTTGGTGTGTATAGGAAAGTATAAATGGTAAATAAGACGAGACCAATAATGCTTCCTTGTGGGACGCCGGATTGTACTTGATATTAGAGTACTTGTTCTCGCGCCTTCCCCTAAAGCAGCGATCAGTTAAATTCCAGCATAAGGTAATAAAGATTAGGTTGAAAGGGTTTAAATTTATAATGGATCAAAAACGAGTTCTCTTATCAGGTGGTATTTCTACACGTTCTCTATATAAAGCCAACGAATGGATATCCTTCAATTATGCGAGAAACCTCTCTCTTTTTTTGGCTGAGTGTATGCGTTATCCTTGCCACTTTTTTACTATTGTAATTACTTCAAAGATATAAAAATCAATTTAAAAAATATACATAAAAGCACAATCAGACACATAGTTACATAATTTAGAGCATTGGTAATAAAAAAGTGATGAATTTTGAATGGAACATAATGACTTTATGACTTATTGTTATTTTCCCGTGGAATATGATAAAAATGGTGAAAACTGACATTTTAAACGACCTTGGAATTTCCAAATTTGTGCTTTTTTCGCGAAAGATTCTTCGAAATATATTCTGCAGGTGTAAAACAGTTATGTTCACTTGGTTGTTATCAGGGATGTGGTCAAATAAAATATTTTTAATTTTAAATCTTTGTCTAGTTTTCGGAAACTTTGTTCTACCTTCTTCAGGGCTTGATTATTGGTCAGAAGTAAATCAACTTGAATTCTTTTATTTTCATGCTAACACTGGAAGTTTTTTCTCACTTTTTTCTTCACCTTTTCAACTATAAAATGACTGGACTAGTTTCATATAATATCACAGACAGTAGAAATGAGAATACAATAAAAAATTAACAATTAATAAAACGGCTGCTAAAAATCAAGCCCTGAATTAGGTACAATAAAGTTCCGAAAGCTAGGCGAAGATTTAAAATTAAAAATATTTTATTGGACCACATCCCTGATAACAACAAAGTGAACATTATCTGCATAAGCTGGTCGATAAATCTACAAAACATAAAACAATTATGTTCTTACTGGAAAAAAAAAACTGAAACGTGATACATAAAACTGGAAGAAATTATTATTTATCCTGTAGGACGTTGTTAGTGTCATTTAAACGATGTCATCCTCAATCTAGTAAATCATTCAAATGAGAAGAATAATCTGTGTGCCTTCCGCGGAACTTTCCTAAAATACAATTTGTAATTCTCATCATTTAAAAATCAAAAACAATTATATCTAACTACATAACGAGAGGTGAAAGGGTTGTCATTTTTCTTAGGTGATTTAGGGGAGGGAAAATGGTAAAAACACGACACTTTCAGTGATGTCATGCCCAGTCTGTACAAATTTGGCACCATTTCAAATGTCTGAAATTAGAGTTTTGTAGCCGGAGCGACTTCAAAATATTATTGCTCGTAATAGATTCTGTACTTTTTTCCCCTGTTTAAAAAATAAATAAATAAAACAAGTGAAGTGTAATTTACAGCATAAAATCCTCGATTGGGGCTGGGCTCTCCGAATGAGTGAGCGGATTTAAAAATAAAAAGTATGTAAATTTTCTATCTATCTGTGTCAATATGTTTGTATTAAGTCTATTTACTTTTTAATTAACAAAAGGGAAAATTTTACCATCGAATTTAAAAAACCTGCCTTGTTTGGCCCAGTTTTGTTCGATATGTCAACATTTTAACATGGAATAACATACTACAGATTCTGATAGATTTGTATTTATACATCTAAATCTTCTTTCTCACACCTTTACCATTTAAAAAATTGAAAGATTTTTTCGTTTATTTTACGCATGTAAAGACCTTGCAGTATTATTATGCAAAACAGTGCTGCGCGTAGCATTAGAAAACGTTCAATTTATCACCAACACGTCAGAACAAAAGAACAATTGCGCTTCAATGGGGTTCAACTACACTACTTAAAAAAATAAAAATAACAAAAATTGCAGTTTGTACGTAATAAATATGGTTAAATTTATCTAGCTTTTTCCCGTCCAATTAGCCATTTTAAACATTGAATTAACACTTTTAGCATTTACAAATCTTACCATAGGTTATGAAATAATAGAATGTAATGTAAAATTCCTGTGTATTTGAGATTGAGATAGAAAAGAAGAATCCTTTATTTTTATATTTTATTTATACTATTTTTAAATTTTAGTTATAATTAATTCTCATATGATCTAAGAATCCATTTATTTAAAAAATCGGAAATATGCAGTCATTTTACTAAGAATGCTTCTATTTTATAACATATCCTACGTTTTTTAATACTTCAAAGAAAGAATTAATTTGAACTAGAAAATCCTTTATTTTTATTTTCAATTATATATTTTTTAAATTTTAATTAATGTTCAAATGGTCCTCTAAAACCCCAAGTATTTTATATTTAAACAAAAATTGCAAATATGCTTACGTTTCATGCCATCCTCTAAGATTTCGTAATGCTGTAAAAAATGGACTAATTTGAAACTAAAACCAGTTAATTTAAATGTAAAGAGGGTTTTTTTTTACTAAAACAAGGTTAACCATACATTCAAAAAAATATTTGAATTTAATAATAAAAAAGGTGAATTTGAAGATAAAGTTGGTTAATATGAAATTAAAAAGATTGAAGTTAAAAGCATTACTTTGAAATTAAAAAGGTTAATTTGAAATGAAGAATGTTTCGTTTGAAATTTAAAAGGTTAATAATTTGAAGTAAAAATGGTTAATTTGGATTCAGCAAATATTAATTTGAAGATAAAAAGGTTAATTTGAAATTACAAAAAGAGTATGGGGCTAAAAATTATTCATTTTAATTTAAAGAAGGTTAATTTGAAGTTAAAAATTATTAATTTGGAATGAAAAATATTAATTTGAAGATAAAAAAGTTAATTTGAAATTAAAAAGGTTTCGTCTGAAATTCAAAAGGTTAATTTGGATTGAAAAATATTAATTTGTAGATAAAAAGGTTAATTTGAAATTAAAAAGAGTATGTGGTTAAAAATTATTCATTTGAAATTTAAAAGGTTAATTTGAAGTTAAAAATGGTTAATTTGTAATGAAAAATATTAATTTGAAGATAAAAAGGTTAATTTGAAATTAAAAAAGGTTATTTTTAGTTTAAAATGATTCATTTTAATTTAAAAAGGTTAATTTGAAGTAAAAATTAATAATTTAAAATTAATTAAATATTCATGCCAATAAATGCATTCAATCTCAATACATACAAAAAAAGAACAAAAAACAAGGTATCTATCAATACTATGTGCAATAAAACAGCACTGTTTGCTCCAAAAATCGCAACAGGGGAACCAAATGAGCATTCCTACATGCTCTCTATATGGATCTAAGGAAGCTTCAATTAAATGGTACAAATCGAGCAAACGTTTTCTACATGCCGGGTACATACGCGGCATTGGTTGTCCGTGTGTCCACCTCGGCCATGGCTAATTCTTAATCGGGTAAGGATGATCCCCTTTCTGCGATTCAGATCTTCCGAAGGCCACCTATCGAACGAGCATTAACTGTAACTAATCTAAAAGGTATCGAGTACCCAAAGCACAATTCTCAAGTGGAATTCCTACACGCTCTGTACATAGAGTCAACGTATAACATACTCCACTTAAGATATATTGAAGCAAACGTTCTCTACATGCCGGACATATAGCCGGGCTTTTGTCCAAAAGCCCTAGCATGGCTTACTCTAAATCGAGTGAGGATGACCCCTTTTTATGGTTCCGTATTTGAGGACCATCGACCGTGCTTTCGATAGTACACAGCTTTTCTGCCGATCCGACCAACTGACACGGCTGTTTGATCATACTTTTTTATTGCATTTTTAGTTCGGAAGGCCGTGTAGGAATTTCAACAGTATATGGTAAACAAGATGGGGCCGATAATGCACCCTTGTAGAACGCCGGTGTGGATCTGATATCTTGGTGCTCATTGTCGCGCCTCACTCAAAAACACCGGTCAGTTAAATACGACACACCAAAATAAACAATTCCTCGCTGAAGATGGCGCAAAGTCGAAACGCGTTTGAGCGTCATTGATAACCCTCGTAACTACAAAGTTCGTCTATCTCGCCGCAGGACAATTTATGTACCGGAACTGAAATTTACCAATTACCTCGTTGTTCTTAGAAGATAATGTCGATGATGTAAGCATAATGTGCTTGAGTAAAATACGTTTTCGCTAATCTCAATCTTCTTTTGGCCATTTGGCTAGCATCATGCTACGTGGTTTATCAAGAACACATTTATCAAACACGAAGGATTTTTCGCTCAAAAATTACCACATTCTACCGAAAGAATTTTCCGTGAAAAGTTTCTTTTTTAGCGAGGAGATTATTTTGTCCGTTATTAAAGTGATTAAATTATGCTGTATCTTGACATTTGCATAATCATTATCGATTCATGTTCGCTTTGTTTTTCCTGACAGTGAAATTGGGCTGATAACTCGAGTGACTTGTGTAGAGCGATTTGATCGAAATTGGTCCTCTCCCACCGTTCGTGTGTTACCCGCTTATAATTCTTTGAGGAGCTTCTGACAACTGTACAGCCTTTCGTTTGGAGGGCACCGATAAAACCGATTACAAATGATGGCGAAATGCCGAAACGCGTCTAAACAAAACGTGCAGCAAGAATAGACGGACCAGGGACGCTCAAAACGCTCCCATCAGATCATTTTGGCTCGTCAAGAACGAACTGAGACAATAAGCAGTACCGGGAGATCAGAAACGATAAAAACCGCTGACAAAAACGTTATCACTTTGTTCAGCCGAGCCAGTATTTTCCTCCTTTCATGTCAGTCATTACATGAATGACATTATCAGGAGCTACGTCCGATTTCAATAATTAAATTCTACGTATATTATTGTATTATCCAGTGATGATAGCCGTCATAATATACCGCCTATACCGCGTCCGTTTTTACTCTAAGCGGTCCAATTTTCTGAGATCGGATATGCAAAGAATTAGTTGTACGTCTTTAACCTAATCTATATAGATTTTTCCGATAAAATTAACCCTTTTTAACGGCAAATTATTTTTTTAAAATTTTGAATTTAGCCATTTTGACTTCAAATTAACCTTTTTCAATTTCAAACCCACCATTTTTAACGTCACCATTTTTAAATTTTCAATTACGCCTTTTTAACTTCTATCTAATTTTTAAATTTCCAACCAATCTAATAAACTTCTAATAAACCTTTTTTTATTTTTAAATTAATTTTTTAAACTTCAAATTAACATTTTTTTAATTTTCAAATTAACCTCTTTCAATTTGGATTCAACCATTTTTATGTTCTAATAATCCTATTTTTCTTTTTCGATTAAGCCTTTTTAACTTCTGATTAACTTTTTTAATTTCCAGCCAATCTCTTTTAACTTCTAATAAACCTTTTTTTAATTTCAAATTAATCCTTTTTAACTTATAATTAATTTTTTTAAATTTTCAACCAATGCTTTTTAACTTCTAATAAACCTTTTTTAATTTTAGCTTAATTATTTTAAACTTCAAATTAACTTTTTTTTATCTTCAAATTAACCTTTTTCAATTTCGATGCAACTATTTTTAACTTCTAATAACCTTTTTTAATTACAAATTAATCCTTTTTCACTCCTAATTAACCTTCTTAATTTCAAATTAATCATTTTTAATTCTAATTCACCATTTTTAATTTTAATTAACCTTTTTTAAATTTCAAATTAACCTTTTTTCAATTTCGAGCCAACCCTTTTTAACTTCTATTAAACCCTCTTTAACTTTAAATCTTAGAAAGTATACACAAAAATACTTAGAATTTGTGATGAAATGTAAGGATATTTGCCATTTTTGTTTAAATATAAAATAATTTGGTTCTTAGACTACTATAAGGATTCTACTTTTAATTTGAAATTTATATTATAATTTAACTAATAGTTTAATATTTAAAAAAAATTAAAAAAACCATAACCTTACAGAAAGAATAATTAATTGAAAGGAGTAACTTTGTCAATTGACCACTAAAACATAAATGGTTTAAAAAAAATTATTTTATAAAATTTTATATTTTAAATTTAAAAAAGAATAATAATTTATTTTTCTATATAATTTTGTATAAATTAATTTAAATTGTAATTAATTTTAACGTTGTATTTTAGATAACAGCCCATTTTTGTTTAATTCTTAAATTAAATGAATCTGTATTTTTAAGCTTAACTTTATATAATTTTAAATTTTAATTGTAAGACATTTTCATTGGATATGTTAGCTAAAAACACGTGAAAATGTTATTGTATATAAGAATCCATTTTATATTTTCAAACAATTTGCAAATTAAAAGAATAATCCTTTCTTTTTATATGAATTTTAATTAATGTTTATGTGGTTTTTTTTGGTTTTTCTTCAAGAAAGGGAATTCCCGTCTTTGCAAGATATTAATTAATTTTATCTAATTTTTAATTTACGTATAATTTATTTTCTTACGATCTTCGAAAATTCCAATTGTTTTATATTTAAAAAACATAGTAAATATACAGGACTTTTACTGTACATGTTTATATTTCATACCAACTCCTGAGTTTTTGTTTTATGCATAAAAAAATTAATTTATAATCAAAAAGCGTTAATTTAAAATTAAAAAAGGTTAATTTGAAGTTATAAATGGTTAATTTTAAATTTGAAAAAGTTAATTTGAAATTAAAATGGTTTAAAAAAAAGGCTTCATTTAAACTTGCAAAGCTTAATTTCAAGTTAAGAAAGTTTAATTTCAAGTTAAATAGGGTAGTTTTGAAATTAAAAAGTGTTCATACGAAATTAAAAGAGTGTTAATTTGAAGTTAAACAGAGTTAATTTGACGGAAAAACGCTATAAACACAAATGAAAAACCTAGTACCAAGTATATATCCATCAAGATAGGCAGTTTTCAGATTTCGATTGATCTCTTTTCCTTGTACTTTTTACATACGCTGCTTTCGTTTCAACATCAATTTCTGAACATATCTCGTGCATTATGCCCTACGTGAGAACTTATTTGCATTTAAACTATGGAATCATTTCATAAAACAGTGTAATACGTCATGTTGGCACCATTATAATGAAATTCATTCTTCATAAATAAACGAGCCCGTTTCAACAATAAATGTTACGCAGCCGTTCTATTTCGGATTTCATGTGAATGCACACCGGCCGTGGGACGTCATAATATTGAGGTGCTGTGCCATTTCGCAAGACGGGCTCCATTTTTAGTCAGCTTTGAAGTCGATTCAACTCTATTATTTTATTCATTAGTCAGTCTTTGTACAATGCATGAACCACCGGGGGACGAAACTGTACCAATTTTCTCCGGATTAATATCGATCCTGAGGACGTCCCACTTTATTGAAGCATCTGATGTTTTCTTCAGACAGGCGATTTCTCGATTATACGCGAGTCCTACACTAATGTCTAATACATTTTCTATGAAAACAGCATTTTTTTTTAGGTTGGGGGTTTGATCAAGAATTACAAAAATCCTTTCATCCACGGCGTCCTATATAAGATATATTCTGGTACTCCTATAAATTATAGCCATAAGTTGGAAAGTGCACTTTTTCCTATAAGACTAATCACTTTCCTCGGTGCCTCCTAGCGTACCGTTTTTTGATATGTGCCTTACCGATTTTGGAATCATTTTTTTTTCTATTTCCGATTCTCTGATTCGATTCGGAGCCATTTCGCTGTACCATAACAGGGCTAATGCTTCACATTCATAATATGGTGCCTAGGCGCAATATCGTGTTTCTGGCTCCTCATGACATCAGAATCAGCATGTTTCTGTCTTTGCTTTTTCTACTTTCTTTATTAGGCGTTCGTTAAAAAGGCAATGGATGGTATAGATGCCTGTAATTCTCGTCAAATCATGCCTGCTGAAAGAGAGGAGTTCCTTCGCCTTCCGTTTTGAGAAATTTATAAATTTCTTAGCGTTCCTCATACCTGGTGCTTTTGTTTTTCTTAAGCCATTTTTCCAGTACACATTCTCCGGTCTACCCAGTATTGGTACTGGTCCAATGGGATGGCTGCCCATTTTTTGGCTCGTTATCAGCCAGTTCATTTCCTTCTATGCCTTCATGGGAACCCACTTTAAGATAATGTTGATGTGTTTACCAAGGGTGACTGGTTTGGAGTGAAAGCATGACTGACTGATAGTATGTAAATCATACGTTTCATATTTTTGTTATTAACTCGTGTGCAGTTAATACCAACGAGAGTCCATACAGAAATGTATTGCAGGACCTCGCTTGGAAAATTGTTGGGATTATTCCAAAGGACTTGCTAGGTTTTAGTTTGGCCCTTTTATCCTAACGTACTCCCTGTTCTATCTTTGATCCATCTGTGTACGGTGTCTCCTTCTTGAAGCTTGGGGCTATCGTTCTTCCGATGGTCTCTATTATCTAGGTCCGCTTGGAAGGGGCTCTGTCAAATTAAAAACAGCAAAAGACACACTTTCGTTCATATCGACCGGTGAAGATTGGTATGTTACAGGCGGATGGGTTGGTCAAGGCTTAAATGAAATTAGAACTGTATAAATCAAACCAATTAGTTTCAATTATGTAATTCAACGATTAAAATTTTTTTATTTAATTTACAATGATTTGCAAGTAAATTCTTTCAGAACATAAATATTCAATAAGGCTATTTTCAAGCTCTTAATTTGACTCCTTTTATTCTACTAGTTCCTGAGTAATCCTGGACACACCCAAGGTTTCATTTCTTCTTCGGATATATTTTTTTAAACTTGTTTTATTTACACTGTATCATCAGTGTTGTGTTTCTAAGGGGAAATTATGCAGTGACGTCGAGTTCCCCGCCTTCGACGACATACAGCGAAAGTTATCAATTATTATTCAGCGCGTCAAAGTCAATGTCTGTCCGACAAGGCCATTGGCATTTGTTTAACATGCTGCCTTTATTATTTCATATATTTTTTGACGTTCACGCTTGAAAATTGGCGATAACTTGAATAGTTGTAAAATCTGAAAACAGGTTTTGTTTTTATTGGATTAATGATGGTATTCCAACCCTAAATTAACCAAGGTTTATAGCTTTTGAGTACTATAGGAATTGGCAGACTTGTAAACAGCACGTTATTCTCATCATTCACGTTCATATCTGTCTACTTGGCAAAGATGAAACTGACATTTAGGTTTTTAAGGTTTTAAAAATTATTTCGCTCTTGAGAAGTGGCAATCTAGTAGAAAGCTGTAAAGTAAGTAAAAAAATTTGATTGAGAGCTATAAAGATAACGAAGAGTGTTTTATTTAATTACCCTTCTCACCTTGTGCAGAAACAATTACCGATATAACATAATAAGACACTCAATGGATAAATCTCGATTGTCATTTATTAAAACGTTCCAAAGAAAAAACTGTCTCGATGAAATTGAATAAACTGGCCTAAAATACGGTACGATAAAAGAAGAACGGACATGAGATGAAGACGTTATCTTCAGGAATCTACAGAAAAGATCAAATCTTCATCCAACCTCTGGGTCAAATATTTTAAATAAAATTATAATGTTTCAACTATCAAAGAAAGCGGAGTAACAGCCGTTAATGGGGCAAAAGTAAGAGTTTATTATTATTATTATTATTATTAAAGTGATCGAGGTGGCAAAGTGGTCAGATCGTCCAATTTGTACTTGCCACGCTAGTGGTTCCTGGAATCGTTGAAATTTATGTTTCCGATTAATTTATTATTATGAATGAATTAATTGTAAACTTGTTCACCCCGCGTCCACCATACCCAATATTAACACACACAGGCTACAGAAAGAAGGAGATAAAGTGATGGGGGAAAGAAAGATAAATAGATAGATAGATAGAGAGAGGGGGGATAGCAATAGAGAAAGTGAAAGAGAGAGAGTGTAAAAGGAGGAAAGAAAGAAAGTGAAAGGGAGATAGAAAGAGAGAGAGGGAGAGGGAGGGAGCAATAGAGAAAAGTGAAAGAGACATGGAAAACGAGAGAGAGTAAAAGGGAGAAAGAGAGAAAGTGCAAGGGTGATGGAAAGAGAGAGAAAGAGAGAAAGTGCAAGGGTGATGGAAAGAGAGAGAGGGAGAGAGAGTGCAAGAGAGAAAGTGAAAGGGAGATGGAAAGAGGAAAAGAGAGAGAGAGAGGGAGAGGGAGAGAGAGAGAGCAAGAGAGAAAGTGAAAGGGAGATGGAAAGAGGAAGAGAGAGAGAGAGAGAGAGAGAGAGAGCGTAAGAAAGGGGAAAAAGAGTGAGAAAGAAATAAAGAAAGAGGGTGAGAGAGTGAAACGGAGGTGGAATAAGAGAGAGAGAGAGAGAGTGAAAGGAAGAAAGAGTGAGATGACAAGAAAGAGAAAAAGAGAGAAAGATAAAGTTAGAGTGAAAGAGTGGAATAAATAAAGAGAACAAGGGAGAGAAAATGAATTAGAGTGAGAAGAAGAGAGCGAGAGAGAGGGGAAGAATGAAATAATGAATGCGGTTTTATTTAATGTAGCAGAATTTGGTCAAAAACAGACCATTTACATTCTTACATTCAACAACAATGACGAGAGAGAGAGAGAGAGAGAGAGAGAGAGAGAGAGAGTGAGTGAGTGAGAGAGAGAGCACTCTCTAATCTGAAACGATTATCACAAAAACGGATCAGGCCAACCACAAAACACAATTCGTAGAAAACAAGACCCCAGACTGTTGTTAGAATCTGAGAAAATCATGCAATGACTGCCAAAAAAGGTGCATTACTGAATTAAACTATCGATCGACTGTAATCTTTTGCCATTTGCCTGCCGTTTGATCGTCATGTTGTTCCAGTTACCGTGTTTTACTTGATCATTTTATGAACTGGTCAATAATTGCCATTAATCACTTCTTCATTTGATATTATAGAGGTCTAAATCTTTAAGACATTTCAACAACAAATCAAAACAGTGAAAGTTAGTCTATTTAAACTTTTATCGAGAGATATTTAAGAAATGACAAACCTTAGTAGATCTTTTTTCACTCCTCACATGATTTTAAAGTTGGGTTGTCATCAGTAATCATCGGATAAGCTTTAATATTCCTTCGACGGATGACTCTTTGTAAAGGGAATGGTTTGTATGAGTGGGCGCTCGACTTTTAACTAACGTTTGTTTACAATGGCGATTTTAATTGACGGCGACTCATGAACAATTACTAAAAGAGAAGAGCTTAAATAGATTTTCATTAATATCAAAGCGCCCCACCATGCTAGAAAACAGGTCAACCATCCGAATTTAGTCTGTACCCATATGTAAAGTACTGGACTAGCAGTCTATGAAAGGCTTAAACTTCAATCTACCCACCGAGTAGCACGTGGGGAGTTTTTTCCTGTTTTTCTTGGATGACATTTTGATCAGTCAAAAAGGAATGTACAAAAATTTGTAATTAAGCGATCGGGTTTCGTCTGGTGATAAAAATCCTATTTCAACAAGATCGGTTTGAAACAGTTCACCGCTTGTTGGAGGCAGCGAACGATGTCTAACCCGTTTTTATACCATGTACCGTAAGTGTTCTATGAGATTCATGCTTGCCAATTCATTTTGGTAATCCCTATATCCCACGAGTAATGGGTGTCAAGTCGAGCTACATGCGGTCGAGTATTAACTCGCATTAACACCAAGTTGTCCCCAATAAATATTTCGAATAGGACCACAGCTTCAGAAGAACTTCTTCGTATACTCGAAGATCCATTCTGTATCATAATGGTATGGGTTCAGCCCATGACTGTCTGTCTTCGAATAGGCTGTGAATCACTTATGGCACATGAAGCACGTCTTCTTCCAATACATTCCCGGTTATCTGATAGCCACAAACCAAACCGGCACTCATCTGTGAAGAGAACAGCCCCCCTCAATTGTGACATTGTCCAAGCGAGATGCTGATGTCTAATAGTCACTGTTCTACTCGATGCTCCTCCAGCAGAAGAGAACCTGATGAGACGTCTAGAGACTAAGCCGTTCTCATGAATCCTTCCGATGACTGTTTTACACCTCATCCATGAAGTTGACTACATATCAAGGAAGATGTTAAATGACGTTCCGTGGTGCAGTAAGAGCAATAAAACTATCGTCTCTAGTCTCTCGTACATCCCAGTCGACCACTACTTCCCTACGATCGAGATGTCCAGTGGCCCTAAACCGCCGTAGAACATCGTGGATGGTGGAGTGCGGCACACCCAAGACGTCCGTTGTTGGCCAAAGCATCAGCTCTGGCGAGATCTTCCCAACTTAAAACCATTCTTTTAAGAAAAGAAAATGATTGACTCAAATTTGTAATAAATTAATAATATTTGTCATGATGATAGTAGTTTGCATTATTGATGGGCCTATATCAAGTGGTCATCCCTTGCCCTCTGCGTGTTTTTACTTCTTCAACCTGCAGCCATTTTGAGCGCCTCTGGCTCTCTGCTTTTGCACCCCATTCTCGCTAATAACTTCTTTTACTCTCCGGACATCACACACTCTACTCCACGGTACTCGATATTCCTCGATGGAGGCTGATGATAAGCATAACTTTAAATAAATAGCCCGAATTCAACATTTGGTTTGCCCATTAACCGAAAAAATGGAAATTCATTAAAAATTTGTATGTTAATTACAAAATCAAAATTACCTACAATCAGAATATTATTGTGTTAAGTTCGAAATATAGACCGCCAGATAAAGATTTAAAAAAAACACGAGATATCCATTCATGGTATTTCAATGTTACGGACTCGACGATAATTATATGTACTCATATTTAAAGGTGTTAAAATTTCAATGTAATTGATTCTATTATGTAACTCTTAATGGAATAATCCCAAACGTCAGGAGAAGGTTGAAATTACGGTACCCAGAGCCAATGTAGGATATTTATAGACATACAAGAATATTATTACATTTTCACAAGTGGAAATTAGATTCATGCCTTTTTCTGCACATTTTCAAAAAATGTAATATCAAAACGTTGAGATTTTTTTTTATAAAAACTTTATTGGACCGAATCACAATTTTTAAAATTACCTTGTCGAGTCATTCTTGAAAATCAGGACAAAAGTAATTTCAATAATATAATCAGGGGCGTCGGTGGCCGCAACGGTTTAGGCGTTGACACGGCGCTCATCACTGTAAGGTGAAGGTCCCGGGTTCGAATCCAGCGGCCCTGCATTCGAACCCGACATACTTACAAATGGGCTTTTTTTCAAAAACACCGGCACCCTGAGGGTTTATATGACCTCTGCTCTTAATTACAATTTAAAAAAAATATATATATAATCAAAGCGTGTAAATATAAAACTCTTTCGTTGTTTGAAAAAAAATTTAGATAGTGTAAAATCGACAAATTGTTTAATTATTCCAGCAAAATGTGAAGGGTAGAGGTGAGATCGTTGGCAATTGAAAAAATTATAGAGATTTCATGCCGACCTTTTCATATTTTCAATTATTTGTGTTTGTTTTTCTCAATTGTTTATAAAAGTAAACTTTTTTAAAAAGTAATTTTGAATTTTTAAATAACTTTAAGACAGCCAATATAATTTGTTTGAATCCTTTGAAAGCTTCAAGCTGTCAATTTACAGTGATTAAGATTAAGAATTAATTTACTCACTTAATCGCTAATCCCTTTTTGATGATGTATTTGAAAAGAGCAGTCCATTGAAAACAAAAACAAAAATAAAAAATCAAATCGAAAAATTGGACAAATTCATTGGCAAGTTACACGAACCGAACTCAAAAATATACTGAACTGGATCACTGGGATTCCAGTGGCAAAATCGGTCATTCAATATCGTCGAGCGGTTTCTCTCTCTCTCTCTCTCTCTCTCTCTCTCTCTCTCTCTCTCTCTCTCTCTCTCTCTCTCGTGAGGCTAAAGATAATAATTATCGAGACTAATTTTTTCTTAATTAAAATTCGATAAGAGAGGACAAATAACCAGTCGTTGTTAAGTATCGATATCTAGATTGTGGACAAACATAACAAAACGACCCCCCCCCCTCTACGATTAGATGGAGGATTATTAACGGATAATCCTCTATCACCTATCTATATATTCTTAGTCTTTATGCTTTAGTTTTTCCTCTGTACTGATACAGAACGCGTTTTTTTCCAGTCGGAGCGTGGGTAAGTTAAATCTGATTATTTTTAAAGAAACTGCCTATTAAAATAAATCAAATAGTAGAATAAATTCACGAATTTCTTTGCCGAAAATTCACTTTCCAAATTGACTAATTGTAACATGTTTTATTTCTCTCGAAAATCACTAAAAAGATGATAACTTTGAAACAACTCCACCAATCAACAGAAGACTTTGCAGAGGTTTAGAACACTACAATCCACATATAATAGCATAAACGTAGAACCGTAATATAACAGAAAACTAGAAGTTTCTAGAAATTTTGTTCGTTTCATCCTGATTTTTCCTTTTTAATGACATTAGAGAAGAGATTAGTTTTAAGCCCCCTTTAAAGCCCTGGAATACGAATTTTTGTCCTAACAAAAAATAGACATTTGGGCTCAATTTTGTTTCCTCCGATATCCGGTGTTTCACTTAAAAATCCTTAACTCCCCTGGTCTTTTTTTGTTCCTAAATGGCTTTATGTACTATGCATATTAGACAATGGCAGATAGCCAGACAATAATGTTATGCGTATTCGTTTTGGGGGGAAGGGTATCTTGAAAAAAAAAGCCAGAGGCGACGGCGGGAATTGAACCCACTATGAGCGGAGAGTCACTCACGCTTACTACTCGGCTAACGCCCCCCCCCCGGTCTTTATACAAACAGCTGGAAAGATGCACGTTTCTTCTTTGAGTCTATAAAAACGATCTTTGGGTTTATCTCATATAATTGAGAAAAGTAATGATTAAATCAACAAAAAATCATCACACGTTTTAATTTACACGTTTTACTTTTTTCAGTAAACTAGGCTAAAAAATTTGTTTTTCGAAAAACACCAACAAAAACACAACAAATTCGGATTAGTTTTATACTCTTTAAAGCCTTTCGAAACGAATTTTTATAGCAAAAAGACCATAGATATTTTTGGGCAGGACTAGTCATGGGCTATTTCTTTCAGGTGATGTCTTGAGTTCAACTTAAAAAACCAAAAACCTGTAGATTTGAATGAAATTTAATGTTACTACACCTGTTGGGCAGTTGCATGTTTCTTCTTTGAGCCTATATAAACAATTTGGTTTCTATCTCAATAGAAGTGAGAAAAATAAGTTTGAAATTAAAAAAAAAAGAATTGCTTAAGCGCCTTATTTTATACTCTTTACGCTCAGGATAAAATATGCCAAAAATTGTCGTTTAAAAAAACAATTAGGGTTCGTTTGAAGCACCCTTTAAACCCGTTAAATACGAATTGTTATGGAAAACAAAAAAATATATACATTTTTGCGCTAGCTTAGCCAGAAACATTTCTTTTCTACTGTATAGTGTTCCACATAAAAAATCATAACACCTCTTGATTTGAACCAAGTACTACAACTATCGGGAAGCTTAATTTCTCTTCTATCAACTTATATCAACAATGTTTAGATTTAAAAATTTGAATTGAAGTGAAAAAAAAAACTTATTGGGGCGTCGGTGGCCATCCATTCGTTTTAAACATGCTTAAAATCCCTTAAATACGAATTTTCATATAAATAAAAAATATATATTTTTTGGGGTCGATGCTCCGATCACATTTTTTCTCTGATGTCCAGTGTTCCAGTCAGTTAAAATCAATAACACCTTTGGATTTTATCCAATGTCCACGATATTATAACCGCTGGAAAGCTGCGTGTTTCTTCTTTGAGTCTATGTAAACAATTTTTGGGTTTTATCGTATTATAAGTGCGAAAAATAAGGATTTAATAAACAAAAACTCTTCAAATGTCTTATTTTATATCGCCGGAGTTGATTTATTTACAGAGGCCAAATTTATGCCTTTGCGTTTAGTCTGTACAGTTTTTAACCTTTTACGTTCTATACAGCCGTTTCAGTCACCGTCCAGTTTTTGTGATGTTTGAAAAAAAGGAGGCATTTGTTTGGCGAACAATTTTAGAAAAAAAAGGGTTTTCTTCCATAACAATTTGATTTCGGGGGTTGCAGAAAAGAAATATCAACTTTTTTCATGGTAAAAAAAATTCACCTACTTTTCTACATCGCTCGCCTCCCTTTGTGAGACATTTAAAGATGTTCACTTTCCATGTTGGTGAAAAATATTGTTTGAATTAAAATTATTCAAATATTAACCAAAACCACTAAATTTGTTCAATATTTTAGGGGTAATCCAATGAATAATTTTTTATACTGAAAATTCCTGGCTGTGTAGTACTGATTGTAATTCAGTGCTAAAATTGTCAACCCTTGCCTCGAATTTTTTAATTATAGTAAACCGACATATGTTTTAACACGACGGTTTTTCCTTACACAATTTTTTCCACAAAAAAGCGAACAGATAAAATAAAAACATAAAATTTATTTTATACAATCTGACCCCCTGGAAATTATTCAGATTGTAAAGTATGGTTTTCTTTTAAAGGGAAAACCTGTATTTATTCATCTTTTGTCGAGGGAGGCTTTAAACGCCATTTCAGTTAAAAATTTAAAATGCTCGTTTCTGCTCTGTGGCCTACTTTGCTTTCAGAATATTTGTTAAAATATGAAAAAAGCAGTATTTTGTTGATTTATCTTTTTCAATCATACCAAATTAGAATATTTTTCGTCGGAAATTTTTTTATTTTTACGTTAACCAACAAAGCAATGTCAGAAAATTAAAAATAAATTAATAACTAATCACGTCACGTTTTTACAACGCAGGATATTCTAATTGGTACGATTTATAAAGATAAATCAACAAAATACTGCTTTTTTGGGTATTTTAACAAATATTCTGTGAGCAAAGTAGGTAAAAAAATGGTCCAAATTTGAATTTGACCTCATGGTCTACATACTCCACTTTTTCTATCAGTGTTCGATAAGGTGTTCTTGTATGTCGAAGGTAGCTTGGACAGGATTCGAGTTGGAGGACAAATTTGCAGTATCGACCGCATAATGGTGATGATGGTGTAAGGATGTATAGGTAGGTGAACATGAAAATTTAAAATTCAGAACGTGTAACATAGCCTTAATTACACAAACACACGCCGCTCATAGGGAAAATGGTCAAGGTTTCTCGAAAGGGAGCTTATGTCACCCTTTTATATCAAACCGGTAAAATTGCGCGCATAAAAGTTTTTAAAGTTCTATAAATTAAGTGTTATGCAAAAATATAAATTGCTTCAGATTAGCATGCTGTTTGTACGTGAAATTTATTAAATTTGTTTTATTAAATCATTTATTTAAAATTTTTAAAAATCTTTTTCATAAACTTTTGTTAATGGTAAAACTAAAATATCTATGCAAAAAAGTCAATAAAATAAATTTATCAACAGAAAATTTCAAATATTCTTGTAATTCCTATCATTAGTTTTTAATATGTCAGTGAAGTCGCAGCGTTATCATTCATGATAAGACCGATTCGATTATTTATTGTAAAATTAATCAAATTTACCCGGTTGTCCTGTTGAAGAGTCGGCCGTTCCAAATTCTCTAGTAACCCGCTGCCTTGCAAAGAGGAACCCTACTATCCGACTATTCCAGTGCAAAATCTAAGAAAAACAAGATTTCCAATGACAAAGATGTACTGTAATGTAATTCCTCGAGTCTCCCAAGGAAATCGTTATTTTTGTATGCGAATGCACGACCCCCCCCCACCACCGTACTTTAATTTTGGAGCGAAAAACTACATGAATTATACAGGAGCATTAATTCGGGACGTGCATTAGCGTAAAACGTGCGGAATAAAAAATTTATTACCAAGGAACAATGATCCAATTTACTGATATTCATACCGGTTTAACAAATTGGATTGTTTACTGCTGGATGGGCCGCATTATAAGCGGTTACATCATGGTATGGGTCTGCATATCTCGCTCCTTGTACTCGTCGTCAAAAATGTGCCTTGGCAATTTGAGTAAGTTTGAGAAAAATATCACTTATTCCTTAGTTACAATGTCCTAATTATTTTCGTTATTCCTGAGGAGAAAGGGCCGTACTGGCAAGACCAAGCATAGCTCATAGAAGACTAACACACGGGCTTCTTCTGACCGTTAAGCGCCCGCGGAGGTGCTCATTATGCAAGGATAGAATGACGGTCGAACACCTTTTCCATTGTAGAAGGCTTGACGTCTATAGGCAATATTTTGATATATTGTCGGACCTGAGTGTAGTCCGTTCCGGTACCTCAGGTCCGGGGGGGGGGGTGTCATCCCCGCTCCGAGTAACATCGAGTACTCTGGGGTGTGTGAGAGTAAAAGTAACTTATTAGCGAGAATGGAGTGAGTTCGACCCCACACCAAAAAATATCGAGTACTTTGGGGTTAGTGTGTAACGTCTTGAGAGTAAAAGTAACTTATTTGCCAGAATTGAGTGGGTTCAACTCCACCCTGAGGGATATCGAGTACTATGGGGCGAATGTCTGATGTTTTGAGGCTCTTCGATTTCCCGATTCACAGATCAAAAAAAGTCCGCGTTTCTGCGTCATCTCACCCGTTCAAATTTCAACACCCCACGATCCAACTTACCAGTTTTGAGCATTACTTAGCCCTTATTTATTTATTTACAGCATATGCTTACAACTAGTTAAAAGGAATTACAATGTTTACTGAAGAAAACTACGAGTTTTAAAAAAATATATGTTGAACTCTGTTTATTTCATGTTTAATAAAAATTCACTAATTTCGTGGTCCGCTTGACCAATTAATATATTACAATTAATTAAGGTTTTTAGTTGAGATAAAAAAGTCAATGGCACGAGCGGGATTCGAACCCATGATCTTCGGCTTGATACGCCGCTGCTCTACTACTTGAGCTATCGTGACCTCGATCCACTCGGACACCAACTTCCCATCTCAAAATTCAAAAGGTGCGGTTGAAATGGGAAGTTGGTGTCCGAGTGGATCGGGGTCACGATAGGTCAAGTGGTAGAGCAGCGGCGTATCAAGCCGAAGATCGTGGGTTCGAATCCCGCTCGTTCCATTGACTTTTTTATCTCAACTAAAAACCTTAATTAATTGTGATATATTAATTGGTCAAGCGGGCCACGAAATTAGTGAATTTAATAATGAATGTGGTTGTATATTTGTTTGGAGTTTTCCAGCTGTTAGTTATAGTCTGATGAGGTTTATTAAAATAGCATCCTTGATGAACTCTGAGTGTTTAACATTTTTAGTTTTGGACTGGTTCATCAAGGATGTTATTTTAATAAACTTCGTCAGACTACAAGAAACGGCTGGAAAACGCCAAAAATTGCACAACTACATATTTCTTAGTTTAATTCTTAATTTTTTTAATTGAAATTTATTGTTGACAGTAATACAAACCGGGGGACCGCGGTAGCCGAGTGGTTCACGCCGCGGTCGTGGGTTCGATTCCCACCGTCGCCTCTGGCCCTTTTTTCCCGATAACCCCCAATTTGTACACACAAGAATTCGTAAAAAAAAAAGAAAAAAAAATACAAACCGAGATCGTCATTTCTTTCAGACAATCAACCCTTTGCGATTGGCCTTGTCGCTGGCACATCGAAATTCGAAAAACCCGGCCGAGTTAACCCATGGAATTACGTGTAAGATAAATTTGGTGAGTGCGAGCGGTGATCCATGAAATAGAGGTGATTCATTTCACTGAGTGAGCGGTTTTCATCCGATCCTTAAAAAGAACGGTTTTCCCAGCTCTAGTGAAGAGTTAATGTTGGCTAAATTCCATTGTCTGTCTGTTAAAGTGGATTGAGGTGCTCTTGTAAGTATGATAGGAAGGGGCTGTCGAATATTATAAGACAATCAGAAAATGAGTGATATGTCTGTTTCGGAATAATTCGTTCATTTCCAGACAAATTGTGTTGTCATAATTTTAATAACGTGAATCGAGATCATCTTGGTCCGACTGTACTCGCTGTTCCGCTCTCATTACTTGTCCTGCTAGCTCGTTATTTCTATGTTTGTACTACGTATTATTATATATAACAGTAATGATGCAAACAATGTTTAATTATGAAATCCGTTTTGCTATTGATCTTCTTTACATTGTCAAAACTGCTGTAAGATGGATATTTCTTTTCTTTTTTAATAATAATAATTGTGTGCATAACCAATATAAATTTTTGTTTTAAATAATTATGGATTATGCCGAGAAGAATTTGTCGTAACTGTCAACAGGTGGGCAACACAAAGGAACGAGGGTTTTTTTTTCCTATTTACGACTATCAGCCTTATCAGGTCTGGGAATTTTTAAGGTGGGTCAGGGCACCATCCTGCCTTTGTAGAATGGAAGAACCAGGGTTGATTTTTGTTATAAAGCAACCGGGTCTGAAAATCCTTTGGAATTCCATTCGTTAGACGATATACGACATATTTTGTGTCGATTTGAATGTAGATGTAATATTCAATTAATTAAGGTTTTTCAGTTGAGATAAAAAGTCAGTGTCACGAGCGGGATTCGAACCCACGACCTTCGGCTTGATACGCCGCTGCTCTACCAGAGGTCACGATAGCTCAAGTGGTAGAGCAGCGGCGTATCAAGCCGAAGGTCGTGGTTCGAATCCCGATCGTGACACTGACTTTTTATCTCAACTAAAAAACCTTAATTAATTGAATGTTATTAATTGGTCAAGAGGACCACGAAAAATAGTGAATTTGTAGATATAATGTTGGGGGTGTGTATTATAATATACCATTTCCTACTGTAAACCCTGTTCTGAACTTACAACACCCCGGTGAGTCTTAGTTGAAGAAACTTGATTAGTAGGCCCGGTTGTGGTTGATTTTCTTCTAAGGTTACATTGTACTTCCCAAAACACTTCCAACTGCGGGAATTGGAGCACAGTTTGTTAGTATGTGTGATGGTGTCTCCTCTGCTTCCTCGCAGAATCTGCACGTGCTGTGTTGGGTTATACCAATCTTCAGATATCCATTCGATATGCAGTACCCCGTTTTCTTAAGTTTTTTCTGTTTCCTTTGGTACGTTCTATTTCTTTCCTTTCACAATTTGCTAGAAGGTTCTTGGATTCTTAATGTCCAACGAGAGAATTGCACATTTTCCTCGTTTTCATTTCGTCTTTTTGTCTGAGATACTGGACGATAATGTTGAGGAACCTATGCACAGAAGGGACCAGGACCTGTCGTCACTATAGAAGCCATCTTCGTACAAAGGGAGTCCTTGCCCTCTACTCCCACATGTCCTCGGACCCAGAAGAGTGTGAATATACGATATATGACTGACACCAGCATGATTTCAAGGTTTAATCTATTTTGAAACAGAGCAAGACGTGGCTTTTTTGGTTTCACTTCAATTTTCAAATTTCATTGATCACCAATTGATATTTTTCTTACTATTTTGAATATTTTCATTGTCTGTAGAGGTTGAAGATAAAAAAATATGAATTTGGTAAATTATAAAAATTGTGTTCATAAAAAAAATTGAAGTTTTAAGTACGCATTTGGAAATTATTTTTCCGACAATTTCCAAAAGTGACCTCTGAATACGCTTTGCTCAATGTTGCCGTTCGTGCGGCACGAAACTATTTCTTTTACACGAGCTTCTCATTATTTGCAATAGATAATTTAATAATAACTCGTTTCGAAATAGGTTTTTCCTGTGTAATCGTTTTGTGAGCATTTCTGAGCCGGATCGATTACAGAAAGCGAACAATTTTCGAAGTTCCACCTCGGATTGTGTCGAACACTGTTGAAATATGCCAACTGGGAGACACCGGCAGTCAAAAAATCCCATGTGCAAATTTATTTATTTGTTTATTTAACGGACAACCACACTTACTTTTGTGAGTAAACAATGTGGAAAAGTAACAGTGTACAAAGTAAACTAAAATGTATGAGGAAAATATTCAACGAATATAAAATGACGTTTACAAAAATTTTTAGAAATATTAATTGAAGTAATGGTATAATAATATAAAGCTAAAATTATTATATATGTATTTGTAACCTATATAGATTTATGTTTTGGGTTATCAACTTCTATAGTCCACCCATTTAATTCGGAAACGATTAACTTTAACAAAAAGTGGTCTTTCACAAACCCCAAGTTAATTTTGGCTAGGAATCCTTCTGGATTTAACATAACTTTCTTATCTAGCTGGGAAATAACACATAAATGAGAATCCCATATTTTTATTGTCGATGGAAGACGCATGAGGAGGGCATGCTTTTTGTAACAAGAGGGCCCTCCCCGTTTATTTCGATTAGCATTAAAAAGTTTATTTAGGAAAGGAATCGTCTCAGAATAGCGTGGGAATCATGGGACTGCTTTACTCTTAGCATAATATTCGCGCATCACTCAGAAATGGTTGATCCTATTAAAATTTTCCTTTCAGTAAAAGTGGCATAAAATAAGCTCTAGAATCGAATTGTATTTATGGGATTCTCATTTCAAATACAAAGTTCAAAGTACGAAAGTCCAGCTCGATAAGAAAGTTATATTAAATCTGTTAACACCACGCGATTCCTAGCCAAAATTAATTTGGAGTTTGTATAAGACAATTTTTTGCTAATGATGATCGTTTCCGAAATAAATGAGTGGACTATAGAGGTTGATACACCCTGAATATTACAAATGGTCACTGTATGTTTTTCTTATCACCCTAATGCCAACGTCTCACCCGGAGGACACACGGTATGAGAAGCCGGCCAATACTGGCACTCAGTGTGAGGGACTAAGGGGCAATGAGGTCTCGAGGCCATTGCCGATTAAGGCTATGTGACGGGTTGTTGGGATGGGAATGTGTGGAGAGCGCTCGAGAAGTAGGGTTAGGATGGATCGAGAAGTAGATGTGAACTTTTTGGACTCGAGAACAGATCAGTTAGTTCCACAAATGGAATGTTGAGGTCGTTATGGATAGTGAGGTTAGTGACGTATTAAGGAATTTTGGCGATGTGTCTGAGGACGTTTGATTCGAAGGATTGGATGCGCAGAATGCTGGATGGCTTGGCAGAACCCCACAGTTCCACTCCGTATGTCCAAACTGGTCGAAATAAAATTTGGTATAACGCTAGTTGAGTCTTGACGGTCAAGACGGAATTTCGTCCTAGGAGTCTCCTGGGATAGACCTTGATATTTAACTCAAGTGCAAGTCAGTATCTCTTTGTTGCTGAAGTACAGTGGAGGTCAAGACTGTTTTTTCAATGTAGTATAATCGGTCTTGCCTTCCACTTTTTGTGCCAGTGTTCGATAAGTTAAAGATGTTCTTGGATATTTGAGGTAGATTGGGTAGGTATACAACAGTGTTACGCAGTTAAAGCTAAATGATAACTGACACACAAGTTATTCAATCATTTAAAATAATATATCGCGCACACACACACTTTCAGTATGGTTCCTAGTAACTCTCACTCTCCATATCTCTCTTTATATCTTCCTCTCACACACACTCTTTCACTCTCTCTCCCCTCTCTCCCTCACTCTCTCTCCCTCCCTCTCACTCTCTCTCACCCTCTCCATCTCCCTCTCCCTCTCCCTCTCCCTCTCTCTCTCTCTCTCTCTCTCTCTCTCTCTCTCACTTTCAAGATTAATAACAAAATTGATAAACTACAACAGCAAAAAAAAGACATCTTCGCAACATCAAGTTTACTAATTTAATAATAAATTGGATGTGGTCTAAACTGCTCAAAAATGAATTCGGATATATTTGTAATTTATTACCATTAGATTTCGTTGTCCGATTGACCAAATAACCTCTTTCAATTAATTAATCTTTATTTAAGGCTGTAATTTATTCTTATTCCATTCATTCAAATTAAATTAACCGATATATTCTTGTTAGTTGGATAAAACAAAATAGAAAATACAAACCAAAAACAAATAAATGTTAATCCTCATTTTTAATAACGGATTTTAAGAATAAATAGTAAACAATGACGATTACTCATTTTGTAAACGAACTTGTCTCCATTTTAATCCAGTTGTATTCTATTTAACCATGGAAAGACATCATCTTGAACCAGAAGATAGCAATGTTATTGTGAGAATGAGTCATCAAGGTCATCGGCAAGAGGATATCGCAGAGTCAGTTGGCGTTGCTCAGAGCGCGGTTCTCCGAGGCTTTAACCCCATTCCGAGAAACTGGAAGTACCAATAGGAGGACTAATAGTGGATCTCACCGTATTACGACGTTAAGAGAGGACACAAATATGACGAAGAAATTATAGAGGAATACATCCCATAAACTGGGGATCTCATCGGCAGGGATTTTCGATTTCTGGATGACAATGCCAGACCTCATAGAGGCAGAGTTGTTCATCAATGTTGAGAAAACCTGGGATTTTCCCATCTGCCCATTGCCTGCACATCTCAAACCAATTGAGCACATGTGGGATGCGTTGCAGAAGAGCCTTTTCGATCACCATCCTCAGCCAGTGGACCTGCGACAACTTAGGGCATCTATGGAGAGAAATTCTTTATGAAACTATCGGCAACCTTATTAACAGCCTAACCGGTGACGGAGGTTTTAGCTAACAGAGGCCATTGTATACGTGGTATAAATTGTTTTTAAAAATTATCGTGTCCAATAAATTTTATTTTGGTATTTTTCAAAATCCCTTTATTAAATTTTCCTTCAAAAACATAATAATTTCTAATAAATTTTAATGCGATTTATAATAAAAATGCTAGCAAAAGTAAATACTACAAAATTGGCAATATCCCTATTTTTAACCAGTTAATTTTACAATTTTGACCAAAATCGACCACAACCCTGATCCTTACATCAATTATTAATAGAAGTTGGTGTTCGTATTTAAGGACTTGAAAGGGTACTTAACCAATCCAAATGCTAAAGAATTTTTTGTACATGGGCGTAAAACATATAAAACATAATAAAATCAGTTTTTGTTGATTTTTCCTTATTTTTCTCAGAAGTATAAACGAAAGGCATACAAAAGTTAAAGATGAGAAATGCAGCTTTGCAACGATTGGAATAACGTGAACCTTTGAAAAAACTCAGAGGAGTTTTAAATGAAACAGAAAATAGGAGAAAAAATAATCGCTCCTATCTAATAAAGCTCTAATAAAGTCCATTTTTTGTTTACTATAAAACTTTAGATTTAAGGGTTTTATTTACTTACCGACCTTACAGGGAGCGTAAAACATAGAAAATAAGACGTTTGTGATTCTATTGATTTAATCCCTATTTCTCTTACAAAAATGACAAAACCTAATCCATATTGATAAAAGCTGAATTTTTGATAAACTTACTTCCTAACAACGTCGAATCTGAATGACAAAACGGATATGGAAGAAAATTTTCCCTAGCTTATCCAGCCAAAAATTCTATATTTTTCGTTTGGTAAAAGTCGCATTTCAGGGGTTAAAACGAATCTTAATTGGTTTCTTCAAAAACAAATATTTTTTGAAATACTTTACTAGAAGCGTCTTTTAGTTTTTGTAACATTTGGCATATCTAAACCATCTAATACGATCCTGCTTACTATATTCTTATACTAGGTAAAACAACGAATAGACTGATGCTTAAAAACCTTAAAATACGTGCAGAACAGGGGCACAGAATCAAATTTTAAAAAAATGTAAAAAACTTGTAATAACGTTGAATATTGTTCAACTCCAGGGATGTGAAATTTTTAAGTGAGAAACCGGATATAGGAGAAATCGAAATTGCTTCCAATTTAACCAGCCTCAAAAATGTATATTTTTTGTTTTCTATAAAAATTCGTATAAACTTGATATGAAAACTTTTACGTTTGGTAAATCTATACAAGTTGGTAGGGGTGAAGATTGAAGATTCCAATTATGAACTGGATAAAACAAATTTTATGTTTGACAAATATAACAATCAATGCTATGTTGAAGACAGAATATTCCAAAATGTACTCGCTTCGGCGGTACATATACTAAAATTGGAACGATACAGAGAAGATTAGCATGGCCCTGCGCAAAATTGTGAATATTCCAAAATGGAGATTTTAGATTTGTGCCGAAAAAACAGTGTTGCCATTACACGGGATGAAACAGAAGGAAAAACACTGCACCCTCACTAAACTCCTGGGATTATCTAAGCATTAACAAATTTGCTAAACTTGGTGTGTTTTGATTGAAGGGTGTTTAAATCGTATCCAAATTGTTTTTTTGTTGATTTAACGAGTTTTTGGCTTACTTTCGGAGCTGGCTGACTCCTTCGGTTTTTGTAACTTTTTAGATATTTAAACTCATTTAATGCCACCCTGCTCATTATATTCTTATCCTAGGCGAAAGAACAAATAGACCGACAACTTTAAATTCTCTTTTTTTTTTTACGAGGGTTTGCAACAGCAGAGGTCATATCAACCCTCAGGTGGTTTTTTGAAAAAAAAAAAGCCCATTTGTAAGTATGTGGGTTTCGAATGAAGGGCCGCTGGATTCGAACCCAGGACCTTTACCTTACAGTGATGTGCGCCGTGTCAACGCCACCGATGCCCCTAAATTATTTATTGTACATTTTAAGTTTGCGATACTAGGAAAGACTTAAAAACTTAACACGATACCTCATGGATATTATTTAAACATTAACTCGCACTGTTTTATCGATTGGTGAAATCCTCAAAAACAGTCCTTTCTCCTACGTGTTATATTGAATCTCGAAAATCACACGAATATACAAACAAAAAGAAAAAAAGAAGATAACTCGTTAAAATTTGGAAAGCAAATTTTGGGCTTCAATAACATAGCGTATAAAGCCGGTTTATTAATAAAAGTCAGTTTTTTTTCTATTCGTCAAAATTGATCAGTGAAAGGAGCGTAATTATATAATGGCTTGTGCCGTAACCGTTAACCGTAAGCAAGATAGCCAGAATATCTTTTGCCACCGTCGTTTCGTGACACTTCCAAGCTCATTGTCCACCGGAATGAGCGACTCTGAGGGAAATTCAAAGATTGTCTGCTCTTTTCATTCTTACATTGTGACTTAACAGGAATGATACATATTGGCTCGGTCCTGTATTGACTAGGACACACAATTACAAAAGCCTTTTTTTCTTCTTTTTTGTAAATCTTTGCCAAGCAGTTTCGACTACATTTAAAAAAAAATTAAGGATTCCTCACATCAAGGAATTTACAATTATTTCATAAATACTTGACTATATTAATAATTAATCATTCAGGGTTAAGGGAAAAATTATAGTTAAATCGTTTGGAAAATATTAATTAATTATTGATAGCTGTTGGTTTTATCCATATACTTGACTATTAACTAAAACAACTTTCAATTCGCTTCAACGTCCAATTTGTAAGTGAACTTTGCCCTGTTATGCAAATTGTCGATTAAATTAATGTTTCTTTTTAAATACACAAGCTTTGTCACACCTAACTGAATAATAAAAAAGCAAAAAAAATTAGTATTCACGAATAAAATTTTGAAATTAAACACTATGATAGCCATTTTTCCAAATTCTGTTTAAAATCATTTTTAAAAATTAAAACTAAACTTTTAACATGTAAAGCTACAAAGAACCTAATTCCACGACAATTCAATAACTGGCTCATAATTCAACTCATTATCAAAAAATGCCAAATACGATTTTATATTAATGGCATTCAAACAATCTGTACTGATCGTGTTAAAGTTAAGAATTTTATTTTGAACTTAATATGCTATTTTCGAACGAATAACTCTACGCTAGCAAGATTGATAAACCGACTTATTAAAAAGATGGATAAAATTCAATATTATATACTTTTTTACAAATACTATATATAATTTTTCATTTTTCAGTATTTAACAAAAATCATCAACTTAGCAGGGAATCCCAAGTAATTTGAAGTTTACCTCAAACGTTTATCAAGGAATCCATAGATTGTGTGCGAAATTTTTAGCAAGACTAAGTACAGAGAATGCCCTAACAGCCACTTAGGACAAAATAAAATAAAACCCGCAACGTATTATGGTAACAGATGATCCAAAATGGAACAGAGTTGGGGCAGGGGTTAAATTTATGGATATCTCACATTACTAATCTAACGTAAACCGTCCATAACCCTCACTTTAACCCTACCTTAACCAAATTCTTATCGCATCTTAGCCTAACTCATCCATAAGTATAACTCTAACCGAACGTAACCTAACTCATTCCTAACCAAATTTCTAACCATACCTAACCTAATCTGTCCATATCGCTAACACTAACCTAATCTTAAGTTAAACCCTTGCGCTACCTAACTTAATCTAAATCGTCCCTAACCATAATTCTAACCCTATATTAACCTTTCCCTGACCATAACTCTGTTCCTACCCTAACCTTAATTATTTTGTCGACCTTACTAACCTTAACCCTAGCCTATCTTAAACCTTGATTTACCATTACTCTAATCGCTCCCAGCCTAAACCAAACCCTAAACTCTAATGCCTATCTTTACCCTACCGCGACTTACATTTATCCAACCTATCCTAAATCGTTCTTGAACATAACCCAAACCGTACCTAACTCTAACTCTAACCTAACTCTAATTCTAACCCTTACCCTACCTAATTTAACCTAAATCTTCCATATTCGAGTTCATCCTAAGTTATTGTAACATATCCCTGACCATAACTCTATCCGGTCCTAGCCTAAACCTAACCCTAATTATTATGCTAATCTTTACTAACTATATCTTAACCCTAACCAAACGTACCTCTTATCTAATATATCCTATCTCGTCTCTAACCTAACGTCACTTTTAGCTAACCCGCCCCTTACCATAACTCTAACCGCTCCTAGCCTAACCCTAACCCTAATTCTTATCCTAGCCTTAACTAACCCTAATACTAACCTTAACTCAACTAACGGAACCCATATCTAAGCCCCAACATTTGGCCTAGCAAAATCTCTCTCAAGATCTCTACATTATCAATTTATTTTCCAAGCTAAGATACAGGCTCTTCAGAATGGTGACATTAACGCCAAGGGAAATGATCGAAAGTGTTCAACTACGTTAAATAGTGTACTTTTTTTTTTGGGGGGGGGGGGTGAAAGGGTCGAAAGTTCACTTCCAAATCGAAGTGGAAGGAACCGTCACCAGTGACCCTAGAGCAAAAGGCTTCGCTAAAGGGATCTTTGGCTCTTATTCCCTAAAAATAAAACGCAATCAAAAAATTTCCTTTATATGTGGAAATGTCGAAAAGTCGTTCGCACATTCCGTCGCCGTAAGTCAATCGGAACTTCGGCCGAGTAAAAGTTCAAGGGCTACCTCCACCCGGAGGCGTCGTAACCCGTTCGATCGTTTCTCGTTTTTCTTCCTTCCCGGCGGCCAGGAAGGGGACCTACGGCTCCCGAATCCTCCGTTGCCAGGTGATCCGCGAAGGTGGAGGTCGCGTCGACCTGACCAGCGACGTCTGCAGAAACGACTCGTCCCCGGAAACGACTTCAAGAGTACGAAAAGGCCGGCTGAGCAGTCTGGAGGGGAGATTAAGTGGAGGGAGGGAGCATGCACTTAGGTTTAGTGAAAGTGTTGTAGGTTGTCTCACTCACTCTCAGTTTTGTCTGGTGCCCATTATGTTGACCGACCGGAGTGGACAACAACTGTTATTTACAAGGTTCGTCCCAATTCACACTCATAAAACACTTAGAAAAATTAAAACCCACCTCCCTTGAAATATCATCGGCACGAACTCCTCAGGGGGTTTTTAAATTCAACCATCGTCTTTTTGAACAACCAGAAATGATCTATCTATTATAAAAATCTTTATACACGACATTGGGATAAAGGATTATATTGAGCCTCTTCTTTTATTCTTTCTGTCGTATTGTTATTATTATTTATTTAAGGAGCCTCTTTGCAGTCTGATCAAGCACAAGTCTGTTATCATAAAGTTTACCCCAAACTTTTATAATATTTTTTTTTAAATCTGGCTCTGAGTTCAATCAATCACACTATTTTTGATTTGAAATGATAATTTTCGTCTCCTGATAAAATTAAAGCCCGCCGATTAAACATTATTTTAAAAAAAGTACGACAAAATAAAATCTTCACTGCTTCATTTATCAAAAAATGCCATTCTAATAAATTCGTAGAGGACTTTTTTTAAATTTTATCAGACTTTAAATAGTTTAATTATTTTTTCCTAGAAATGATTGAGACCAGTAAGAAAAAATTTCACTTGCAATAAAAGCAATTCTTCGGCGGAAAATCATTAGTGGATCTAGGACGAAAGGATTTGTTAATAGGGTAAGAGAAAAAATATTCTTCAAAAAAATTACGCTCATCAATCAAGAAACTATGACGAGGAACCGGTGGGATCAATCCCCCTCGGACCATAACCGTATCTGTTTAAGGTCTTCCAGATATCACAGAAAAAGGATCACGAAAAAAATGCTTTCCCCCTTTTTTGAAATGTCCAAAAAAATACATAAATTCCTTCGATAGATTAATTTTAAACTGTATGGCTATATAAATTTTTTAGTGTTTTATGGTATGAACTAAATCTTTTAAGAATGCATGATATGTTTTTTAACCCAGTTTAGTTTTAAAACTAATGCTCTCCCCCAAAAATCTTCTGATTTTTTAAGCTAAAGAAAGAAAATAGTGTTTGAAGCATTGCTGAGTCATGGGTTAAGACAAATTTACACCAGATCCCATAGCGAGGATTTGAAGTGCACTAAATTTAGCCCTTGGGTTGTTTTCTGCTGTCCCTTTATATCCAAGGGGAGAAGCCCTAAATGAGGAAGGCATTTTCCCGTTTTTCCAACAAAGATTTTTACAAAATTATCATTTACACTAGTATTTATAAATAAAGAAAACCTTGAGGTGTCCATTTTAAAAGTGATCACGCTCGTCTTGGGTTTCAGCCATTTGCCGTGCTTTCATTTTTTATTTTTCTGATATTTTAATTATTACAATTCTGTAGATTTGGTCCCTTGAATTAATTTGACCTGTGAAATTTGTCTTCGGCGATGTCCCATGTCGGATTGGCTGTCTCACCTCACCCTTCGTATATCCTGACGGACCCCTGAAGACTAACTAAGCAGTATTATTTCCGAAGTTTTTTTAAAGCTAAAGTAAGGAAAGAAAATAGTTTTATGAGGTTAAGTCATGGGTTACGACAAATGTACACCAGATCCAATAGGGAAACTCCAAGTGCACTAAATTTAACCTTTGTGTTGTGTTCTGCACTCCCTTTACATCCAAGGGGAGAGGTCCTTGAGGAGGGGCTTTTTCGGTTTGTCCAAGAAAGATTACTGAAGAATTATTGTTTATATGGGTATTTAATACCTAAAGAAAGACTAGAGGTGTGTTTCAATGAAATCATAACCTAAAGGACACATGCCATGAGAAACCAATGTAAAGTGGTTTAACCTCTCTTCCGAGCACAACAACAGTTGGACATAAAAGCCCTCCTACAAGATGGTAATTACTTTACTCACTTTTACTCCCTGCTGGGCTTCAGCGCATTTCTCACATCAAATGGCATTCCTACACGCTCTTTATATAGGTTCAAGGAATGACATCCTTTAATTAAGCAAGAAAAATCGAGAAATATTTCTCTACATGACACATGTGCGGGCTCTGGTCCAAATGAATCCTTGAATGGCCTATGGGACCGGGGTGATCGATTTAAAATCAACGCGCCAATTTCACACAAACATACAAATTGCAACTATGTTGATATTTAATTGCATTTTATTGATTTATTTTTATAGGCTCAAACGTGCATATATGCATGCATTCATGCTAATAAATACGTTCACTCTGTTGTGAATGTTCCACAAAGGAATGTTGAGGTCGCTTTGGATAGTAAGATTAGTGACGTAGTAAGGAGCTTTGATAATTCGCTTGAAGAGTCTTGATTGCACGCGGATGCGCTAGATTTGGACGGCTTAGCAAAACCCCACTCTGTATGTCCATCCAACGTGGTCCTAGTAATGTCTTGCATAATGTTAGTTTAGTGTTGACGTCAAGACAGATTTCGGTCCTAGAGGTCTTGGTAGTTGTCCGAGTCTTCTGATAGTTGTTGTCTCTTAAGCCTTCTGTTGGGATTCCACGTCAGTCAGTATAGTCCCAAATATTTGACTTGAATGAAAGTCGATATCTCTTTGCTGTTGATGTACAGTGGAAAGCAAGACTTTTATCACAATGTTTTCCTCATTCAATCTTGTCTTCCTTTTTTGCACCAGTCTTCGAAAAGCTCAAGGTGTTCTTAGATGTTGGAGGCAACTTGGGTAAGATTCGAATAATAGAACGGATTTGCTATGGTATCGGAGGGTAGGGAGGTCAGCAGTATTAATAATATAAATGATGGGCCAAGAATTCCTCCTTGTCGGACTCCAGCTTGTATCGGTCTGATTGCCGAGAACTCGTTGCCGCACCTCTGAAGCAGCCGTCTGTTAGGTAGAATTTCAGGATAAGATAATAAAGAGTGGGTAGGAAGCGTTTATGTTTATAAAGCATACCCGGTTGACTCTATAAAAAGCCTCATAGGAATATAGAAAAATAAAGAGAAGTCACGGTAGTTTTGATATTGTTAAACGGTTAAAATATTGATTTTATCCCAAAAGAATGTATTTACTGTCTTCAAAATTTTTATAAAATTATCTGAAATACCAACATTACAGACTTAACTAAGCATCTCGGAAGGAAGACACTCAAAAGATTCACATTTTTATTCAAGACCACGTGGTACAATCCGATAAATCGACAACGAGCCTCTTATGTTTTGACAATTCTCCCGAGTAGGACGGCTACAATGAATTGAACAACAAAGAAACAATGAAACGGTCAATTCGTCGCTGAATCACTTGTTGGAAGGACGCATCCTTGTCCAAAAAAAGACTGCAGATTCTTAGTCGTCCAAGATAAATCATGAGTTCCATTTCCAGTCAATTTACCATCGTTGAAGTCATTACCTGGGTCGACTTCAGGAACTGGACGCATTAAATAAATAATGATGAATAAATAAACACCTCTCAAGGAACATTTAGGTAGGTGACATTTGATTGTTCGAAGTGAAATTTATTGGGGTTAAGTTTTCTCTGTCTAAGTCTTCTAATTTTTTGAAATAAATAGTTCACTAATATTTTATTTTTTCGTTTGTTTTACTTTTGTTTACCTTCAGATATGCATTATGCAAAAACTTTTCATCCGAGTCTATTTTATCTGTATTGTCGATAATTAGATTTTTCTTTAATCTATTCCGAACGTAAACATATGTAAAGCATTTCTGAATGTAGACATGTATGTTAGATAATAGTAAAAGGAGAAAGGTGTGGCGGAGGATGTAGTTACTCGAGGTATTTAAAGTCGATTCAATCGCCTTGTTTTAAAACGATTGAAACAATGCCAAAGTTGGTTAATTTTATGGAATATTTTTCATTTTTTGTAATTTTGTCGTAAACGATCATTTAGGTATCATAGATCAATCCTAGATCTAGCTTTTGTCGGGTTCGTCTTGCGTTTCGGCCATTTTTGATCTGGTGTTTTGGATTAATTTGACCGGTGAAACGCGTTTTGTTTTTAGTGGTGTCCTTTTTGCTTTCTTGCCTCACTCTGCTTATAGTCCTGACGAACCACGATGAAAAAATTAAAAGAATCACCTCTTAGGCCTCAATGGCTCACCCTTCTTATTACCCTGACGAATCGTTGAAGATGGCCAAAAGCCCATAGACTTCTGAATGGTCAAAATGGTCGGAAAATTGAAAAGATCCTCAGGTCTCAAGATGAAATATCAATCGCAATTATTATTTGCTGTCGTTTCCACCGGCATTCCCTACCTTCAGTGGTGGGCTGGTTCCCCCCTCATTGTTCGTATTTCCCTGACAGACAACCGAATATGGCGGAATGCCGAAACGCGTTTGACGTCAAACCCAGAGTGGGTAGGCAGATCAGGATGATCTTTTGCGACCAAATAACCCGTGGTTTTTACTATCTCGTCTTACCCTTCTTATGACCCTGATGAATCACAGAGGATGACCAAAACCCGACGGGCGTCTGAATAACCAAAATGATTGGAAAAATGAATGATCTTCAACTTTCAGGCCTCAAAATGAAATGTCAATTTCTCAATATTACAAATGTTACTGGCTGTCGTTTCCACCATCTTTTCCACCGTCTTCAGTTGTGGGCTGGTTCCCGTCTCAGCCTGCTTATTTCCCTGACGAACAACCGAATATGGCGAAACACTTCTTACAGATCAGCCCGAGATATAACAGGCAGATCAAGATGATCGGTAACGACAAAATAACAAGTGGTTTTGCTGCCTTGACTCGCCCTGTTTATAACCCTTACATCTGAGAGACCAAAATGATCGGAAGCGACCGAGATAAATATTTGGAACAGTTAATTTAAGTATCACAATATGAAGGAATCAGCTTTCAGGCCTCAAGATGAAATGTCAATTGCTCAATATTAAAAACGTTATTGGCTGTCTCGCGTCCAGCGGCTTTTAGCATCTACATTGGCGGGTTGGTTCTTGCCTCACCCTGCTTATAACCCTGACCAACCACTGAACATGGCTAAACCTGATATGCCACAATCATCAGATTGATCGGTTTCGACCAACTTACTGGTTCATAACGCCTACACCGCAGGAGGAAATCTCTCAGGCCATTCTGGATTGTTTGGTCTGCCAGATGCGTTCAGTGTTGCCTCATCTTCACATTAAAGGATCAAAATGAAAAGACTGAAGATGTAGATTTCCGAAACGCTAACGAAAAAATTATGTACAAAATTTATTAAGACCACAGCAAGGTTATTGAACCTGGAAAATTTATTTTCTCAATGTCACAAACAAACGAACGTTTTGAAAATATTTTGTTTCCTTTCAGCATGAAGGTGAGACAACAAAAACAAATATTGTTGACATGGCAAAAGGCCAATGATTCAATATTACAATTTCAAAATAAAATCATTTTTATTTCATAATATCATTTTTGGTTTATAATTTTTTTCAGTTTTCTACATTATTTTTCCGCATTTCTATTTCCCTTATATAATCTAGTCACCTATACAAAATTTATTTCCCAAAACAAGAGAACGAATCTTTTAAACAAGATATCGAACAGAAAATGACCCTTTGATTTAGTGTTTAATTAATGAAGAGGACGTGTTTTTACATACAAACGACTTGGAATTACGGTCGGAATTTCAAACTGGAACGGACAAACGGTCGCAAAACGTGGCGACACGGCCCTTGAATCACGGCAATCCCGTTAAGAATTTTTAGACGTGTTTCTGCTTCATTTTAAAGCCGGGTCGTTCCAAAAGTTACGTGCCAAGTTTGGTTAAAGTGTCCGTGAACCTCTTGTTAAAAGCGGCACGATCCGATCTAAGGAGAAAGGGCGGATCCACCAAGAAAGTATTGTAAAAAAGTGATTATGGACAAAATTTGAAAAAATTGGAAATATTTCATCGACCCAGGATTTACCTTATTGTGTTTACTTTGGCAGTATCTTCCTGTTTCCCAAATGATTGGATCATAATTATCAGAATAAAATGATATAATTATCTGCCTTTTTGGCGATTTTTTTAATGAGGTTATTTTAAGTTGTAATAAAAAAAATTCTACAGTCTACTATCCTGAACTTCTCTATTTATTTTTGGATTTTTATTTGTTGTTACTAAAACTCTTAAAAAAAGTTCCGCAGGACTTGTTGAATATTATATTTCTTCATGAATTTGCATCTGAGCTGATGGACCCATTGGTTGATGTAGTGAATTGCATCTTCTTTTCAGGCATTTATTCAGCAGGGCTAAAAATTGTGAGGATCAATCCAGTTTTCAAAAAATGAGACAAGTCGGATATGTTCAATTACAGGCCGATTGCTTTGCTATCCGGGTTTGACAAGGTCATCGAAAGCTATCGTGACTTCGATCCTCTCGGGCACCAACTCTCCATCTCAACCTATAACCGTTCGAATTTTCCCTCTTTTTGCTATTTGAAGGGGACATGGGGAGCTGTTAGTGAAGTGATACTTCTTTTACTTATTAAATATTAAACCAATTGTATTCCAAAGACCTTACATAAAAAGAATAATTAATTTGGTTATTATATTTTTCTTTCAAGAAACAAGGTTGATATTGTGTTGATCATGCCATTTGGTGACTTATTGCTCGTTGGGTCTCGTTTTACAGAAGGATGTCTTTCCCGTTATACCAAACCTGGGTATAGCATGTAAAGGAGAATAGTAAAGGAGAATAAAAAAACTCCTCATACGATTCGATAACCAATTATATATCAATGCACTAACATGTCAAAAAAATCACATCAATAATTAGTCGGCGGATGCATTCACAATCTCCAAAACCTAGGAAACACAATAACCTGATGATATCCAGGACACAAGTGATTTTTTGGTTACGAAAAGGCAGACACACTGGCCAGAGAAGGATCGAGGAATAACAAAAACAAACATAGAATCGTAGAATGTATCCAAAAAAGAGAGAAGTGAAGAACACAGTAACACAACTCACCAAAACTGGCAAATATACAGTTAGAGAGTGCTAAACTTAGAGAAGTACTAGGACTACATATGGGTTACTGGCATCTGAGAAAAACACGACATACGCTCAATGATAATCACATTTGTAGATTAATCAATGGGGAGGAAGAAACAGAAACCCATATCATTTTCGAACTGCTCAATGGAGAAATAACCTCGGTTACAAAGAAAACCCAGGGAAATGAATTGTAGCAACGACAGTCGATGACCTAGCACACGTTTGGAGAAGGATCGAATCGTTAAATTGAAATAAAACACTAGGAAAATACAATAACCCAGTGCTTTGAGAACATAAGCCCCACTTCCTAGTCTCCTTTCATCATCAGAAGTGAATATCCTGAACTGGTGGTGTACCCCTGGACCATCATAAAATTAATCTAAAAGGATGATATTCCACTAAATTCTTGGTGCACTTTTAGGCAAACCTTCGCGCAGAAAGCACAGGTAGCGCAGACATTGGGTTCCCGATTACTCATCGTCAACAAGACAAGAGGATCTTTAACGTCCGCACCTAGCCTATACGGCCTTATCGGACGTTTTGATTCTCAAGATGAGAGCTGACGCACTTCTGCATACGACGGAATGGTGTTACCGCCGCAGCTTTGGTGTATTGGTGTCCCGGCCCCTAAGGGTCAGTAGCCACGCTCTCCACTTGTCCACTCCGAATGGTCGGGCCCGCATTGTGCGTCGGGTCGTACGCCGCACGCGAGGGGCTAACGGGCCGAAATACATCAGCCCGTCCCCCCCCTCGCGTACTCCCTAGATAGAGAAGGCAACACTCCAGCGTAGAAACTTCCGGGAACGCCTCGACAACGGTTTCGGATTATAGTAGGATTGCTACCCACCCCCTAGATGAGCACTGTCTACGGTAAAAGGTATCTTATCGAGCTCAGCCTACACCTAATCGAGGGACGCCATAGGTCTAGCCTAGGTGGTCCGATCCTTCGCTTCCCCAAGGGTACCACGCCGGTCATACGCACAACAATGCAAAGCATACTTGAGCCAAAGACCGCCCCCCCCCTTTTCCAATCGCTTACTTATGCATTCGAGGGACTGTAGCATGATCATGGCGTCCTCAACGCTTACATGTTGTCGTCCGGTCGCAACGACTCCCGTGAGGAACGGGGGGTAATACATTGGCCATACGCAAGCTTCACGAAAGGTCCCAGATAGAAGACAGCCTCTGTCTAAGTTCCCGCCAGGGGCGTCACCACAAGCCACCACGAATCCGTTCCCAATGTGACTCGGGCCGGATTTGGAACAGTTTTGTCACCCCGTGGTACAGATGGCCATACAACCTTTCTTTGCAGACGGTGCACTGGCCCTCGTGTGACTCTGCTATGGCACCCGCCGCCCCTGCCGACCCTAAGGCCGACATAAGACAGCTTGTGCTTTAGAGAGGTTGCCACGCCCTCCGGGCTGCACCATTATTTTGTGCCCGGATACCCCCCTTGTAACCAAGGGTTAGGAGGGGTCACAGGATAGAATAAAGGAGTTCGGATTGAGAAAAAGGGCCGAGGAAGAGAACACGAGGTGAGCCGTTTCGGGGTCTCGAGTCTCAACTACATTATACCACCCGTTGTCGCCGTGGTTCCACATAGAGTGGGCCATGACTCCCAGGGTGGGTGAAAGTTTAGTGGCAGCGGTGGGAGTTTAGTTTAGTGGTAGCGCAGACAGACATTACATTAATCAAAGGGTTTCGTCGCATGGCATTCGTGAAAAGCATCTTCTGCAGTTTCAGCGATCCCTTGCAATGTATCGCCATGGTATGGAAAATGGCTAACTTTTCTGAGAAACAGACAAGAAAATATGCAATTAAATCACTTTTATGCACAGTATAATCAACTTATTGTAAAACATTGTCTCTCAGACCTTCGATTTAATAAGTCTGTTGTGTATGCGCAAATAAATACATAGTTAGATGGTGGAACAACTCCGCGCTATCATGTTGTCAGTTGAATTGCAAAAATCAAGCATGATCCAACGGGAGAACTGATTATGAAGGATCATTGAGGGTTCACGCGTTTTAAATTGTGATTTATTAACTGTACATTTATACGTCGAACCTATTTCGCCAATATGCGATTACGCGAAGCATATTTCAGAAAACGAAAACTATAATGGCCTATACATATGCAAAACTTGAAAGTAGGTACAACGGACAGATTAGTTCGACAGAATTTTAATTTTTGAGAACTTGTCTTTCTTTTTGCCTGTTCACTCATTTTCTCTCGCTATTGTCAAATTGTTCATTTATCTATTCCTATATAATTGTTCATTTCCTACTTGTAGCCTCTTAACTATAATTATTCCTCAACCTATTTACTATTCTACCTGTACCCGTACTTCTATGTGACTTACTTTCTTCCTCTCTCTCTCACTCTCTCTCTCTCTCTCTCTCTCTCTCTCTCACACACACACACACACACACACACTCATCTCACTATCTCTCTTTCTCTCTGTTTCCTTATATCGCTGACAACATTCTCTTTCTTTCTCCCCATCAGACACACACTCCCTCAGGTTCTATTTCTCTGTCCTTCTCGGTATTTGACCAAATTATGTGATACTAAATAAAACCGCATTCATTCTCTGTCTCTGTCTCTCTCTCTTCTCTCTCTCTTCCTCTTTCACCCTCTTTAAATTTTTCCTTTATTCTCTCTCTCTCTCCCTCCTTGTTTCATTTGCCGTTGGATGTAAAAATAACAAAGTTCTGCGACTATAATTACAAATGATATTAATGCTCCATTCTCTTTTTCTCCCTCTTCTTGTTTTTCTTTCTCTTTCTTTATTACAATGTCTCTTTTTCTCTCTCAGTCTCTCTCTTGTTTCTCTCTCTCACACACTCTCACTCTTTCTCATTCTTCTTGTTTCCTTCTATCACTGACAAACATACTCTTTCTATCTCTCTCTCGGGCACACAACCTCTCAGATTCCCTTTGTTTGTCCTTCTCTCTATCTGACAAATCTGCGACAACAAATAAAACCTCATTCATTCGTTCATTTTCTCTCTATCTCACGCTTCTATCTCTCCCTCTCATTTTCTCTATCTCTTTCACTCACTCTCTCTCTCTCTTTCTTTTTCACCCTCTTTATATTTTTCCTTAATTCTCTCTCTCTGTCTGTCTGTCTGTCTGTCTGTCTGTCTGTCTGTCTCTCTCTCTCTCTCTCTCTCTCTCTCTCTCTCTCTCTCTCATTCGTCGTTGGATGTAAAAATAACGAAGTTCTGCGACTATAATTAAAAATGTTATTAATTTATTCACTCTTTTTTCTTTCTCTCTTTTTGTTTCTTTCTTTCTTTTCATCTGTTTCTCTCATACACACTATCCCACTGCCTCTCTTTCTCTCAGACTATCTCTCTTACTTTCGTGTCCAAACTCTCCGTAATATTTATCGAATGATATTATCACGAGTATTTTGGAGATTCATGATATAATATATATAAACACAACTTGAAGGATATTCCATGAGTTTCTTACACTCTTGTAGTTTACAAACTGTATTAAGAAAAACCGTATATGATTTGATAAAGGAAAGTGACGTACGGGTTTCTCTTCTTCCTGGTCCGGCGCTGGATTTCCCAGGAGTGTTTCCTTGGCCGGATCTCCTGGCGCGGATGGCGGCCGTCGCTGGACCCAGGTGGATTTGAAGAGACGAGCATGCGGCGCCGGAGCATCGTTTCCAAACGATTTCAGCCACAGATCCCTCAAAGATAGCCTCGCCCTGGCGAACATTTTCCTCGGGCATCGTCCTTTTCTCATTTTGCAATTGTTCAAACAATTTTGACAGACTTTCTTCCCTTTTGTAGACATCGTGATCCGAATTTTTCAAAAGCGTGCTGCACGTTGCTCAGGTAAAAACGAACTGTGTGCATTAGGCAATAAATAGATTTGATCTGACGTAACGGTTTAAATTGATAAGAATCAACAAAAGCGTAAGTGACAAACTGGGTTAGAGATCTAAATGACGTTGTATAACCTAAAAATTATTATACAGAATCCACTTTTTTAAAAATGAGTGAATTTTAGTTAGTACGCGCGATTATCTATCGATTTTTTATAAAAATTCTAAGGTTTCCATCATTTTTTAGATTTCTGACTTAGATGATATAAATATAATTCAACTTTTGGTTGAGAAGACAGTTATTGTTTAATAAATATAATGCCTACATAACGTTACATAAAACATAGAAATATTGTTTATTATGTAGCAATAACGTTTTACTTTAATGGATGATAACGTTGAAAGTGACAACATCGCTATTTACAGAAAGGCAAATCCTTGTAATTTATGTTTCCGTGAAAGATGAGATTAGAACAAATTTCCGCAATATTCGCAATTCGCATGTAATTAATTTAGCGGCTTCATTTTACTCATTTTGCCCAAACGTGATATAAAAATAGAAGGTAATAAAATAAATGGATAAACTAAATTTCATCAAGATACGTCGTATAATTCCAAAGATTTTTGATAGCATTCATTTATTGGTTCTCAGATATAGTGAAAAAATTAACGAATCTAGCTGCTTCACTTTTACACTAAATTTGACCAAAGTTGGTACAAATATGCAACGTAATAAAGTGAATAAATAAACTAAGTTTCATAAAGTTACCTTGTATAATTTCGAAGTTAGTTTAATATTTTTTTTAACTTGGATGATCTTACACTTTTCCAACTGTCAAGCCAGTCAAGAGTTTATATGTCAAATCAAATTCGTTGGCAGAAAGCTTTATGATCTATTTGCATGTACTGTAGGAAGAACGGCTTAATAAAACCTGTCGGTTTCCCATGAAATTGTGCCTATTTCGCTCATAGTCTGTTTTGTTAGCTAATTTATTTTATCTTCACCTGGAAGGTGGATACTCCTTATTTTTTGGAAACGAATGCAAAATAGCAGACGATTCTACACATGCATCATTGTAGAGCAATTAGGAAACTTAGACCAGATGTCCACCACATGCTTTCCTTCGAGGACCTATCTCTTTTCAAGTATGTCAAACCATTTCGGCCAGAAAAAATCTCTCTGGGGAAAACCTCACTAAAACTTATAAAAGTAAATTAAGAACTGAATTATAATGCACAGCATTGAAAACTGATTGTTGACCGAAAACTTAAATGCAACATTAAATAACCTTTTATTTACTTTTATAGTGCTACTAATTCTTTAACACTTTAAATTAAAAATAAAGAAAATCAGCTAGGTCATCCTTTCCAGAGCTAATTTTTCCAGTGAGATAATCGTTTTTTGTTTGTTTTTAATTTTTTTAAACAGTAAATTTGCATATTTTGTTTTCTTAAAAGCATGGGTTTAAGTCGAGAATATCTCGCCCGGGTAGATGCATTGGTCAACGTCGGACGTAGATGTGCCGCACTCCATCATCCATGATGGTCTCGATCGAAGAGAAGGTAACGGTCGATCGCGATGGAACCGTCATTTAATGGCTTCCTTGATAAGTAGCCAACTTAAATGGTGGACTACAAAACAGTCATCAGAAAGTCTTCGTTAGAACAGCCTAGCCTGTAGACGTCCCGCATCAGGTTACTACCGGAGAGGCATCGAGTAGAAAGACTATTCGCAAATCGCGGACACTTGAACAATGGAGGCCGTTCTCTTCACAGATGAGCGCCGGTTTGGTTTGTGGCTGTCAGATGTCTGGGACCTTTCAAAGACAGTATGGGATCGAATCGATGTCCGTGCCCATAGCGAGCTGATCATGGATCATTTACTGCAGGTGCATCTATGAAGTTCTTCTTGATGCTTCGCTCCATTTATTAAGGGCAACATCGTTTTAAAACATGATAATGCTCGACCGCATTTAGCTCGAGACCCATTACTTGGAGGATGTAGGGATTACCACAATGAATTGGCCAACGCGTTCTCCTTACATGAATCCCATAGAACACACGCGACATGATAAAGAGGCGAGTTAGACATCGTTCGCCGCCTCCAAGCGTTGAACAGCTTTAAACCGCTTTACTCACCTCCTAGAAGACTTAAGAAGACTTAAGGTGACTTAAGGTGACTTAAGGAGACTTAAGAAGACTTAGGTAAGTTAAGGCCCTTCGCGAGGCCAGAGAAGCTAATACGCTTTATTAAGAGCCAAACCACATTATAAATTGTTAGTTAAATTTTAATCTAACCAAATGATTTTCCTATGTTTTGGTGAATTTTCCTTCAAACTCACTAGTTTTCGTGGTCCGCTTGACCAAATAATATCTTTCAATTAATTAATCTGTATTTAAGGTAATGGTTGAGATAAAAAAGTCAATAAGTTAAATGAATTAATTATATCTTCACTAAAGCTCTCCGTGTCCATTTCATTTTTTGCCGAGAATCAAATAGATTACACGACATTTGAAAAATGGCAAAAAGGAGGGAAAATTCAAAAGGTTGGGTTGAGATGGGACGTTGGTATCCGAGTAGATCGAAGTCAGGATAGCTCAAGTGGTAGAGCAGCGGCGTATTTAGCCGAAGGTCGTGGGTTCGAGTCCCGCTTGTGACACTGACTTTCCTTCAAACGATTATAATTAAATAATTTTTATTAAAACTCGTAAATTTCTATGTCGTTTAATTTGGTTTACACCAAAATAAGTATATTATAATTAATATAACCATAAAAATAAATTTAGTTTGAAATAAACAACAAAACACTACTGTGGGGTTTTTCTAGCTTTGAGTGTATTTTAACTATTGATTAGTATTTTTTGAGAAATCCCATCTCTTTATGATTTTTTTTTAACAAAAAGAACAATGAAAAAAATTAAGGTTAAACAGGGAAAATAAACGTGCTGGGTGATCAAGTAGTTAAGGAAGTCGTCCTCAATCAAATCAACTCGTGAGAACCGCACATTATTTCACTATTGACATAAATAGATGGACAGAAAGAAAATGATCGTTTGTCTTACTTAATTGACCTAGGGTACAACAAAGCTGACCTAAACTTGTTTTGTACGTTGAAGAAATGACTATTCTCATTTTAGACGTGAAGTTCAAAAGATTCAATATTCATGAACTTCACAAATGTCACATTCAGCTTAAGTTTGTCATCTAGGATTATTTCATTTCATAAAAATTGTAAAGAACTTCGAAATCCCAAACAAAGGATATTGATCAAAGGGTTTATTTTCCAGTAGTAAGGCGGGAATTTCAACTACTTTAAAAGATAGTTGTTACTCGCATTTTGTTCTTTTCAAGTTTTTTCTGTTTCTATCTCGTATTCTTGCTCCCTCTTTATCCATGGCGCTCACTCCCTCTTCCTCTCTCTTTTCTCTTTCACACACTAGCTCTATCGCTGTTTATCTCTCCCCCCCCACTCACTCTCTCTCTCTATCCATCTCTTTCTCTCACTGTCTCTCTCTCTCTCTTTCTCTCTCTCTCTCTCTCTCTCTTTCTCTCTCTCTCTCTCTCTCTCTCTCTCACACACACACACACACACACAACTCCACAACTCTTTCACACTCTACCTTTCTTTCTCGCTCTCACACTTGCTCTCAGGCTTTCTCTTGTTCTGTCTCTCTTTCTCTGAGGCAAAAAAACGATTAAACGCAATTCAGTAGGCTTGATTTTTACTTTTAGAAGCCATAAAATAAATATTATTAAAGAGTATTCCGAGAGGGGCAATCTTTATGCATGAAATCAATTAACCACTTATCACATGTAATTTATTAATATTTCTGGAAGATAAATCCGTCCACCATCTTTTGGAATAAATGTTGTGAGGGCAACCGAACCACTTGCGATTAATGGCCTGCGGAAGCTTCACGAAAACTGGAAGGTTCGTCTGAGCAACATGTTCTTCATCGACCAAATTATAGTTTGTCCCAAGAGGAAAGATTATTTTTTTGATTGAAATGGTCAATGTGATACTCAATTCATAGTCTGATTAGGAGGAGGATACTAGGAACCGGGAATTTGCTATTTCCCAAGCACTGCAGGTTTTGGCTTAGAGAACTTTCCCATTTCCTTAGTTCAGTACAACTTGGTTGATTGTTCTTTTAAGACTATTTAGCTTTATTACTTCTTGACCTATACCTTGTCTGGATGTATTTGCCTGTTTTGTCAACGGTTCTTTAATCATGAGTTTACTGACTGGCATGTCTAGTTAGGCACCTCCTTCTTCTATTTTCCCTTTTTGCTTTGTTTTGGCCCATTCAGAGTTGGAGGAGTTTTTAGTCCAAAATGAACACCTTTTCTTATACCAATACATTCAAAAACCATCTGTTAGGCCTTGTGAGAAGTTGTCCTAGAACAAAGGCCAGAAATCCTCCTGGTGATTTATACACGTTAGACGTGGAATGGTTCCCAACGGCTGAAGAAGCTTCTCTCACGATATTTATTCATTTAGCCCAGTCTCTTACACCCTGGTAAATCAGGAAGAAAGTATTTGAATAATGTCGTCCCGTGAGGGGTCAATTATTAAATCTCCATCCCGCGCGATTTCGCCTTAGATCCGGACTCGTTGCATTAAGAGTGAAATTATTATCGATTGTATTCACTCTGTGCCCCTGAATACAATTAAAATGCCTTAGCACGAAGCACCATTTATGCCGACTGTTAATGTAAATAGTACGAGGTCGATTGTGATATAAACGACCCAGTTTTTGTCTTAGACAGCGGTTCTTCTGTCATCCTGGAGGGCTTAACTACCCCCTGGGTGTCGCTAGTCTTAATTAAAAGAAGGATTATGGCGTGATTTGACCCCAGGACACTAGCAAGGTAAATATTGTATGATTCGAACGACTTAACCACTTGACCATCGCGGTCCCATGGACTTTTTTGATAATAATAAATACAAATAAATAAACCAAGATAAAGACAGTATTCTGTACCATTTTATGTTATAAAA